>NC_054747.1:263906-388906 GCF_018143015.1 Lytechinus variegatus
GATCCATGCTTCAACTGACACTGCCGTGTGCTGCCTTCCTTCAGCAGACACAAATGAGGCGTTGCAGGTTAAGTTCCTTGATTGGGTGACCTCAATGCGCAGACTCAGATTGGTGATTACGTCACTGTTGAAGGTTTCACCATAAGAGGATGATACTGATTTGCCATCTTGGTACCAGGTAAGGACTGCTTCCTTTACAGGATACACATTGAAGAGTGTGCAGGTTAGAGAGAATGTGTCATTGGCTTGAGCTGTACAGAGCGTGGATTCACCAATCATGGCGCAGGGAGAAACAACTGGAAGGGTACTAGGGCGAAGTGCTAAATTAAACATAATAAAGAGGCACTTGATCAAATATTAATTCCACATTGATACAACAAATAGCTTAACGCTATGATTTTGATGACGATAGTAAACCTATATGGATAAACAACCGATTGCAACTCTAGCTAACAGCATCATTTTTGCAATTGCAAATGTAATGTCCCCTTCCATTCCTAATACAAAAAACATTTATCGCTGTTATTATCATTGCAATTGTCTTTACGTATAATATAGAACGATGGCTCAATTCTTTAATACTGATATTATTTAAAAATGTTCCTTTGAATCAGTGACAATCCACATTCGGATTATCCTCAAAATTACATTTCATTGTCAACTGTCATGAAGGGCCATTTCAAGTATGACGTTTAAAAATGTAGACCTGTTAAATCTCTTGCCTCAGTGTGGTAGATCTTTGGACATGTTGGATGAAGTCGTGCGTGTTTACATCCAACAAAAAGGAAGATGTGCACTTATTCATGTGTTGCTTTTAATATAGACAATACACCTTAAAGATATTTGAAAGTAAAATAAAGCAAAGAACCTTACTGTAAATATTCAGATCAGAATAGATGTGAAGAACCGCCGGTTGTCCTTGTCGGTCCACATCGCATCGATAGGTCCCCTCATCATCGACGGTTATGCCTTTGAGAGATAGTGTGTTATTGTCATTCTGCAAAGTTGCACGACCTATATATGGTGGTGCCACTGTCAAGTCTCCCTTTGCGAGTGTGAGGATCCTCTGCCATGACTGCGCAGTGTTAAAGTACCAATATATATTACGTAAAGTGCCATCCTCGAAGAGACATGTTATATTAGTCTCGCCGCCGACTGTTGCAGACAGTTCTTGTGTGGGTTTAGCGACGGTGATCGATGCACAGGCCGATAATACTATGAAAATCGCTGGAAATGGTATAAAACAACAACGGAGAAAATGACGATAGACCTTATGCATATGAATTCACAATATGTAGCGCCCTCCCTCAGAGGATACAGGAATACATGTAACCAGAATTGTCAGAGATACGCCAGCTGCAGATAACCAAGTCATTCAAGGCACTGGCATCAGCCGTTAAGTGGGCGTCGCAATGAGGTCAATATCAAAAGGTGTAGAATAATGACACCAATCATTATGGTAACTATAATTTCATATTGAAAAAAAATGATTCCCCTAAAGAGGTTAGTCAGCATTGACTATCCTTCATGCGGAGAAGTTTATGCAAATATCATGATAAAAATAGGTTCTGCGATAACATTTGACATATACGGATAAGCATTTTTCCCTTCATTAAAGGACAGCTTTACCCCAACCAAAACTTGATTTGAATTAAAAGAGACAAATCCAACAAGCATAACACTTAAAATTTCATCAAAATCGGATGTAAAATAAGAAAGTTTTGACATTTTAAAGTTTCGCTTCATTTCACAAAACAGTTATTTGCTTATCTCGGTCGGTATACAAATGAGGAACTGATGACATCACTCACTCACTATTTCTTTTTTATTTTATATATGAAATATGAAATATTTTTATTTTCTCGTCATTGTCATGTGAAAGGAAGTTTCATTCCACCCTGAACACGTGGAATTCCATTATTTCAACATTTTGTACTTCAGGCAAGGAGGTCCTAATCATCAAATTCGTAAAAATTGAAATATTGTATAATTCAAACGATAAAAAACAAAAGAAATAGTGAGTGAGTGAGTGACACCATCGACTCTCTCATTTGGATGTAGCTTGCTCGTTCATGTAAATATTTTGTTGAAAATAAGTGAAAATTTGAAATGTCATAACTTTCTTATTTTACATCCGATTTGATGAAATTTTCAGCATTCAAATCAACATTTTTCTGAGGTGGACTTGACCTTTAATAATTGACCAAAAACGTAATTTTCTTATTCATTCAATCATTGTTTTTAAATTACCTATCAAAACAATTCTTATAAAAAAGAGACAATAGTTATTATGAAGGATCTAATCATATTACCTATTCTATGAGAGAATATGTGAAGTAAATTTTTGCACTTGCTTTCAATACATTTCCATATAACAAGAAAGTTGAAGAAAATAACTTAATACGAATTAAACTATCATATATTGATTAGTAACTGTGGTTCATGTTATTTATTAGCGAATGATAAATTTGAATATAAATGACATAAAAAATCATCACCACAAGTCCTCTACAGATGCAAGGAGCAGACACAATGTTTTTTCATGTAATCATTCATCCCTTACCAACCAGAAGCCATGAGTGTCAATCCTGGGGGTGGGAGTATATATCTCCCAAATATTTCAGATGGAGTATATGGCCTATGTGTCATCATCCCCCCCCCAAAAAAAAAAATGAGGGCAAACATTTCAAGACAATGAATCATGAGTCACATGACAGATGTGATAATAATTTCAGTAGTGGTAGGAGCAGTAATAGGCCATATAATTATAATTATTATCATCATCATCATCATAGTGAACATAATAATATTAAAAATGAATATCTTCGTAACGATAGCGATTCCCATAAAAAGAGACTCATTCATGGGTATCGATCACGGGGTAGGGGATATATCTCCACATTTCAGGTGGGGGAGTGGCATGTGTAATGAATGGTAACATTGAGTGTCGTATAGAGCGCCCCCCCCAAAAAAAAAACAAAAATAGTAATAATAATAAATAAATAAATAAATAAATAAAATAAATAAATAATTAAAATGTCCCTCTGATTTGCGGCTGAATTACTTCAAAAATGAAAAAAAATATTCTCAATGAAATGTACGCTCATGTTCCATGGGCCGATCACAAATGGAGATTCAACGAATTCACTCCTTTCGGCCAAAGACCGTCACCGCTAAGCCTTTTAATTTACAGAGCGCTGTCAGCTGACGCCCATCATGCAGGTCGTTAAACACGCCATCACTGACATGACTGATGGACAGCGGAAATCAATTGTGCACTGCTCCTACCCATTGCGATGTTGTTTATTCACTTTATCAACGGAGCAACGCACTGCAGCGAAGTGTGCACAAAATCGTTCAATTTCACTTCAGAAAATTCCAAAGCGACCGCAAGGTCGGTTGCTTTGTTCCCTCGCTGGGTTTCATCGAAAAAAAATTGCACAACACCCGGGGGAAAAAATGCTTACGGCCATGATCATTCCCCCAGCCAAGAACACAAATCAACCTCCATGATACAGCTTACAGAACCAACAAACCACGAAACGAACGCGCATGCAAACAACACCTCTCGATATTAACACATACACCAAGTACACAGAGCCGTGTGAATTGATCAGTAATGATACATTAAAAGTGTCAATGGCGCATAGGCAAATGCAAATGCAATATCCTTCTGAATTGTACTTACTTGTGATACTTGTCATAATTTTCTGGTTGAAATGCCGAAGAGTGAGGTATATCCCGGTCCTTCGTTGTGGTTCGATTACAATTGTGTACGCTGAATGAAGTAGGTGTACTGGTGATGTGCTCTTCTTCCAAAGTACGTCGAGTAACAACAAACAAACATGATTTGATTTAGACACACATTAATATCCATTTACCATGTTTACTCTGTGCCAACCATCTTTGAGTCTTTGTATCAAACTCAATTCTCTATGGCAGAGATCAGACCCGGTCCATTGATAAAAGCTCATATTATATATTTGGGCCTTTGGTTTTCAAGTCATCTTTTGCTCCATGGTAGGAACTTTAAGTAAGAAATTATGAATTATGAAAGAGTCTACAAACATTTGGAAATCCCCATTCGTTTTTTCTGATGATTATACAGACTCGATGGCAACCGTCACACTACACAAATAATAATCTGACGACGCCCTATCAAGCATGATTAATAATACCGCAGACATGGCAGAGGGCAGACGGGTTAGCTTTGTTTGCATTAAAGGCAGAATGACTGTTGTTCTCAAACATGATTTTTAGACTTTGCCTTTTTCTCTATTCACATGACAACCTCGTATTATTCTTATTATATATTGATGATTATAGGAGAGTTTTTCGTAGAATTGTATATATGCGTTAGAAGGTCACACCAATTTGGGTGGTATTAGCATTTCGGTCAAGTAAGCATACCCATGATTGGCCTACAGAGATTCACAGCTACCTAATCAAAAATACACAATCAAATGTCATCTTATGTCATACAGCTTTTTGGTGAAAAAAAAATCATTTTTTCCCTATTTTCTTTTAAGAATCATATTAATTATAAAATATAAAATAATTAAATGAAATTCTAAATGCTATATTAGTTGGGTATATGTATCTATACATCTGTATCAGTACATCTATGTGTATATACGCCACAATGACCTATTACAATACTATATTAAATAATTGACACTTGGGTGTCCCCTCCTTTGCCTGCCCCCCCCCCTCGCTAATTCGGATTTTAATTCCTTTGTTTTTCCCTTTCTTGCATTATGTTTGTTTGCTTGTTTGTTTTCTCTTTCTTTGTAAACTGTGTAAGCCTTTTCCTGTTGTACAGTAATCAGAGGATAGACGTCGATAGGCCAATGGCTTTCTGTCGTTCCCCACACGGCCCCACATCCGCCGTTCAGCGGAAATCATTTTTGTTTACTGTGTTTTACTATCTGTTTATGACTACTTATACTTTATACTTGTCAATATTTGTTCTGCTCTATAAGGATTTTATTTGCGTTTATGTATTTTTGTGTATTCTAAAGAGGTGTGAAATAAATGAATCTGAAAGCGGTATATATTTTTCTAAATTCCCAAAGCATCACAATGATGAAAATAAGTTAAATACAGAGCGTTATCTCTCTCAAGACGAGAAAAAAAAATAACAAGGCACATTTTATCCTATACATGCATGGCTATACATTCATTCTATACTCGGCCAATAATTTATTGTACATGTTATAAGTATCATAATTTGAGCTCAGCTACCAGCACTTAATATCCAAGCATTCAAGAAATATAGACTTCAGATTTCAAAAGGGACATCAATGTATAAAGCATAACAATTTGGATCTTTTTTTCCGTGTGACTTGCTTAAGTTTCAACATGTCCTGTCTGAAATAATTTTTTTGAACATCATCATTCAGATTGGTACTGATTGTGCACGTTTCTTTATTAGCTAGCGCATGGTTCTATTTGTATATTTTTAGGGCCCTTTCACACGAGAATCTTGAATCATCATTGAAATGATGAATGCTAATGTAATCGTGACTGTGATTAAAGTTCCTGATTCTAATCATGTTCTAATTTGGTTTCACACCTGCTAAATATTCGTAATTTTTTACCGTGTGAAAGGATGGATGGTTTCATGGAGATGTTAGTTAAAAATACACTCTGGTAATATGTGACATGATGATTTGTCGCTGATCCGTATCAAATTGGTACTATTTACACTAAAAACTGGCACTTAAAACATGTCCTTTCGCCGTTTCACACGAAAAAGGGTCATTTGAAATTTTATTACAGTGAAAAATATTTAGCTCGAATGAAACCAAACCATAACATGACTAGAATCACGAACGCTGATCAAAGTCACGATTTACAATAGCAATCATCATTACAATGATGATTCATCCTTACAATGATGTTTCAAGTTTCTGCATCGCCGATATTGCATTCAAAAGTGCCCCTGTGAAAAATTGAATGGCTGGTACAAATAGAAATAATACATTATACTGGAGCATGACATTGTTCCCTTAACACACACACACGCTAAACAAAACCTGTGTGGGGAAAAACAAGTATATCTGGCATAAAATCGCCTATAACCAAGTGCAAATGAAAGATAAAGGACAGATCGAGCGTGCAAATTTCTTTATCGAAGACAGAAATGGGGAAGAATACAAAAATCTCCCAATTTGATTACAATGTACGCTTTTCTAAAGCATATTCGGTGATCTGGAAAA
This sequence comes from Lytechinus variegatus, assembly GCF_018143015.1. Classification (NCBI taxonomy): domain Eukaryota; kingdom Metazoa; phylum Echinodermata; class Echinoidea; order Temnopleuroida; family Toxopneustidae; genus Lytechinus; species Lytechinus variegatus. The sequence goes on from NC_054747.1 coordinate 270,128, forward strand.
ACATCTCCAGAACCCTTACCCCCCCCCCCCCCCCTCTCTCTCTCTCATGCTCCTCTAACATTAGAGCGGAAAAATGCCCATGAAATTGTGATTACAGCTGGGAGATCTGTCCCGAAAAAAATGTGAACAAGAACAATAGTTTCGGCCTACGTCTCGGAATTGACGAAACATAGGAAATATGTCATTTGTCCAGATTCTGGAAACAGTTGTTTTGAATCACAAAGTTTCGAGAATAAATCTCTTTGCTGCTCTTTGCCTTGAATAGCGCTTGGAAGTGTTTTTCCTCTATTCTTAAATCATGTGTTACGCGCGTGAGAATTTTCCATATATTCCGATTTTGCAGCCCTCCCCCCCAAAAAAAAAAGTTGCTGATCCTCGTATTTCTTCTAGGGGCAGAGCAATATGGCTGCAGATGGCACAGTGAAGTCTCTTAGTGGGTGATTAATGTACCATTATATTAAAAGATGCAAATCAAATACAAGTGAACAGGCCTGGTTTATTAAACCGTAGTACGTGTAACTAAGTTTGGAATCGTTTCGTGTCTACAGTGCCTCTATCTGGATTTTTTTTTAATTCAAATGTAAAAATAAACGGGACGAGCACTTCGCCTTCGGATTTGGTAATAATATATTGCAAAGCTAAAGCCAATGATCGTTTAGCCTATTTCATGCTTAAGAAACTATTTAAATAATAACAAGAACATGTATTCTCTTACATATAGTGTAAATATTTGAATTAATTTACTTTTGGTAATTCCCTCTGTCATAATGTCCTACTTAGATTATTGCAACGGCCTTTTTTCCCCGGTTTGCCAACACCACATTTACTTCCTCTTCAGCAATGCCAGCGTATCCAAAACAGTGCTGCACGCTTGGCTTTAGGACATAAGTGCGGGAACATATCTTTCCTATTCTCAATTTCATCCATTGGCTACCCATTGAAAAACGAATACAATTCAAAATTCTTCTTTTTGTTTAGAAAATAAGAAATGACCTTGCCCCCTTTTATCTCCAAAATCAAATCTCTTATAAAGCTTCAACATCTCATAATCTCCGATCTTCTACACGCTTGTCCCTTTCTCCTCCTCGTACATGTACTCGGTATGGTCGACGTGCTTTTGAAGTTAGTGCTCCAATTGTCTGGAATAATCTCCCTCTACATATCAGCGGCGTAAAAGGGGTCGGTGGCCGGGGGGGGGGGGGGGGCAAGTGCCAAAAATTTCCCGGTCATATCATGGCACGAACAAGCGTAATGGTGTAATGAGGCGACGATTTTGAGAGGGCCAGATAGCGCATCGGGCAGAATGTATCTTTAAAAATAAAAGTTGCGAGCGACCGAGTCCAAAATTTGACATATATAATACCAAAATCCAATTTGTGATAGATTTTGACATTCTATCCAGAGCATAATGATAACTTTTTTTTCTTTCCATTCCTTTTGTTATGTGGTTTGTACACCACTGTGAACAAGATTATTTGCGGCAGTAGAGTAAAGAGTAAAAATAGGGGGGGGGGCGCAGTATGGTGCATGTGCTAAAAAGCTGCTCAACTTAGGTCCCGAGGGAGCAAAGCGAGCGAGAAGAAAAATCACCTTTTCATGAGAATCTATTTTGTTTTACATTATGTTCAGAAAATAAAATCATATCCTACACTTTTCCTTTACTTTTCTTTCCTCCCTTTTTTTCTTGGTTTTAGAAATTTGGGGGCCATGGCCCAAACCTTCCACACTCATATACGAGAGTGCTTTACGGTTGGGGTCCGGGGCGGAGCCCCCGGATTTTCTTGATATCAAAGCCATTTCAACCTCGCAGATTGCCGCTATTATTAATCATTCGCATGTATATACAGAATGTAGCTTTTACACAACACATTTATAATAATAATGACTATGTAGAGTGCTCAAGGCGCATAAAGAGCTAAGAGTTAAATAGCAAAGTTTTTAGAATATTTTTGAAAGTTTCGACAGAGGTACATATTTTATGTCTTCAGCAAGGCTATTCCACAAAGTGGGGCATGCAAAAGGAAATGATCTTTCCCCTCAAGTTTTTGAAACTTTCGGAATGTCAAGTAAGCCAGAGGTGGATGAGCGCAAGATCTGCCTGGTCTGTAGTGATTGGTAAATGAAAGACTGTATTGTGGTGCTGATCCACGAATACTATGAAAGGCAAGTAACAAAATCTTAAAGATAATCCGGTTTTTTATAGGGAGCCAGTGCAGCGAACATAAGATGGGGGTGATATGTGAGCGTTTACTTGACAAAGTGACAATGCGAGCGGCTGCATTCTGAAGCTTCTGGAGCTTATGTAACTGAGCCTGCGGTAAATTAATCAAAAGGGCATTACAAAAATCAAGGCGGGAGGAAATCACGGCATGTACTTCCGGATAAATCCTAGATTGCAAAGATGATACCGAACTGATTTGCAGATATTTGAAATTTGGGAAGACATCGTCATGTGTGAATCAAAATTTACTCCAAGATTACGGCAAGTTTGAGACAAATTAATTGTGTGGCCAAAAAATGAAAAGGAATTGATATCAATTTTGTTGAGCTGCACTTTAGAGCCAAACAAAAGAAATTCACACTTATCAAAGTTTAGTTTCAAGGAATGGGTTTGCATCCAGTCGTGAACATCAATCATACATAATTGAAGACGATGAATAGCATTATCAGCTGCTTGCTGAGTTGAGTCAAAAGAAAAAATAAGTTGAATGTCGTCAGCGTAAATATGGTAGTCAATTCCGTGACGGAGCATCACTTGCCGCAATCCAATCATGTAAATTGAGAAAAGGGTCGGTCCGCCCACAGAACCCTGCGGTACGCCATGGGTCATAGGTGAAACAGCTGATTAACAGCCATTTATACATACAATCTGTGAATGGGAAGAAAGATAGTGTGGCTGTAGTGAGGTCGACAAACAAAAGACAAGCGTAATAACAAACGCCTCTACAGGATTTCGTTGTTTTAATCGTTGGTCAATCTGATATCAAATCCGTTCAATCAAATCATGTTGGTCGTATTAATCTATTGAATCCAATTGGTACTTTTAATCCTTCTTTCAAACCAATTCGTTCCTTTAATCTGATTGATATCTTTAATCCGTGAAAACTGTGGAGTCAATGATAAAGAGAAGGAATCATAAATACCAGCAAAGCAAAGCATCTTAAATATCAATAGTGCAACATCAATCTTTGGAAGACCTAAATAGTCTAATATAAACTAGATTCCAAATTCTCTCCACTATACATATATGATCGTTTACTCATTAAAGGTTTCAAACTACAAACACAATTCAGCTTCGTTCTCACAATTATAAGAATAAAAGTACAAATCAACAATCATTCTTTATATATCATATAATCAATGTAGTACAAAATGTTGTTGCATGTAACAACTATGGAGTCTTATTTGATTATGAATGGGATCGATGAGCCTGCTATAGTTTGTACATACATTATACATACTACATACATATTATCATTTGTCATTATGAACCAAGAAAAAGATCTCTAAAATCTCACTTTATGCTTAGACCATAATTAAAAATATATCAAATAAAACATCAACTAACCTCTTTGCTTGCTTTCTCAAGTAAATTGAATGTCTTCTGAGCCAGGATGTTTGTGATTTTGAAGGGCAAAATCCTGGTCCCTCACACAACCCAATGTCCAAAAATCAAATGCACTGACTATGGTGCTATGTAAGTGTACACATTGACTAAGGGAGTGCTAGATACAAATATGTTAATCAGGTAGTGCAATAGTGAAAGTATATATACAAAAAGTGCTAAATCACTTCTGCGCAAATTTTGGTGCGCTAATTTATCAATTTAGATGTACTTTCATCACAGATAGGATTCAAACCACTTGAATGCTTCACCTCTGACACCAAACGAACTTAAATTATTCAGCATAATAGTATGGTTGACTGTGTCGAAGCGAAGGATAGATCGAGTAAGAGTTAAGCAGTCACACGCCCTCGGTCCATCTCTTGGAGGATATGATTTGAGGTGCTCACAAGAAGGGTTTCCACACTGTGGTGGGGTCTGTAGGCAGATTGAAATGGATCGAACAGATTATTGTCGTGAAAGTATTCAGCAAGACGAGAGAAAGCAACCCTTTCAAGGACTTTGAAGAGGAAGGGTAAGTTAGAAACTGGTCGGTAATTTTGGAGAGAATCGGGATCAAGAGAGGGTTTCTTTAACAGTGGTGTAACATGAGCGCATTTCAGAGAGGACGGGACATGCGACTGCTCTAAACTTAAGTTAACAAGGTAAGAAAGAATAGGAGCGAACACAGTTGCGTAATGAACCAAGTATTTTGAAGGGGGAAAACATAGCAATGTGAGAAAAGCTGTAAAAAGTCTCCAGCGAGCAAAGCGAGATGGAAAAAAATTGCCTATTGAAATTAAATTCTAATCATGTGATAGAATTTTCATTTTTTCCATTTTTCCTTTTCATCCTTTCCGTTTCCCTTTCTTTCCATCTCCCTTTTCTCTTCATTTTTCCCGGCGAAATCCGTCGGAGGGGGGAGCAGGTTGCCCCCATGCCCCCCCCCCCCCCGTCTGTTGCGCCACTGCTACATATTCGTCAATGCATCTCTCTTGAATCCTTCAAATCTCCCGTCAAAACACACCTCTTCTTGTCCTAATTTATTCAATATTATTAAGTATTGATTGTAATTGTGGGTAATTGTGATCGATTTCTATTATTACATGGAACTTTAGTAGACCTAATTCTTGTTAGAATTGAAATGTAAGTTTGATTATGTTTTTTTTTAAAGCACTTAAAAAATAAATAGGGCAATAGATATTTACCTCCAGATATAACATTTCGGTATGTGTTTACTGAAATAAAGAGAACACTTATGACTGACTATAAACATTTGTGATACATTATATTTATATCCAGCATTGTAACAAAAACATGTGAATTATGACATAAGGGCAATAATTGCATTACTAAAGATATAGTGAACATTCCACATAGAGAGAAAAAGAGCTAGAGAAGAGAAAGAATATATCAGAAAAAAATAAAAATAAATAGAGAGGGGGAGATGGAGAAGAAGAATGAAATAGATTAACCTCAAAATTGTTCAATAATGGAAATTGTGTTAATATTATTACCATCCCAATTATCCAAAGGTGTATTGAACTATTGTTGTTTTTGGACTTCTAGATTCTTTAGAAAAGGGAGGGGGATTTGAAATTTGAAATATCATCAAAATCGGATGTAAATAAGCAAGTTATGACGTTCAAAAGTTTCTCTTAAATTAACAAAACAGTTATATGCACATCCTGGTTGGCATGCAAATGAGGAAACTGAGGACGTCATCCATTCACTATTTCCTTTGTATTTTATTATATGAAATATAAAATATTCTAATTTTCTCCTCATTGTCAAGTGAAACAGTGATCAATACCTCCCTGAACATGTCATATTAGTATTGTTTAATACTATATGATTTAGTCAAGTCCCTATGGTCATATCTGTCAAGAAGGAAATATTTATAATTCAAACAATAAAAAAAGTGAGTGATGGACATCATCTCCTGACTCATTTGCATGTCACTGAGTTGTGCATACAGGTATCACTGTTTTGTGAAAAATATGCGAAACTATAAAATGCCATAACTTATTTTAAATCCGATTTTGATGGAAATTTCAGTGTTTTGCTAGTTTGATTTTTCTCTATTTATTCAAATCAACGTTTAGCTGGGGTGGACTTGACCTGAAAGGAACTAGTGAAACGTAAGAGAGACTAGAACGTCACTCAAGAGTCACTCTTGTTCCCAAGTGGTATTGTCTTGCGAATGTAAAGTTAATTTCCTTTTCACAAGCAAACATAAGGTTATCATATAATGTCGCACCATCCTCCCAACATTGTTGGCATTGTCGAGACTACTTTGTAGTTTCATTTTATGTGACGTTTAGCGTGATTGCCTCTCATTTTTTAATATCAAATCATCCAATCTGTGCATGATACTGTCACAAAGGAACCATGTATGTTTAGAAATACAACAATGTGTCTTAATAAAACTTAAAAACTTTTACTTCATACTGTTATTTATCATGATTACCAAACGGTCAATGAAATATTTCAGTTCCGAATGTGAAATATTTTAAACACATTTGTTTTGTAAGATTTTGCAAATTTAAAAGATCATTTTCAGTCATTTGGCAATTCTTTAGTTACTCAGTAATAATTCTCCATAATAATTTGACGTGATTATTTTTTTTCAGGTACTCAATATTAAGCCATAATAATCTATTCGTTTAATAACGTTTTTCTTTTCTTTTTGGTTGGATTGACAAGATTGAAAGAGCAATAATCAACATCCACGATGATCTTGACTCACACAAGGTTCAACCAGTTTATGGTTCTTTATACAGTATGCATCAATTCTATTAATGTAATTTCTCGATTATACCTCGAAAGCAATGTGATCCTAAATAAAACGGTTCTTTGAAAACAAATACACAAATATCGTTCAAGGGGGGGGGGGGGTTGAAACACGCCTATTCGTTCTTGAATTTTCATTATTCATGCCGTAGTTTACAGTCGATGTCGGTTGTTTAATTCAAATATAATTTACAGTACACAGTACTGGAGCATAGGAACCCCCACTGACAGGTCACATTTACAATGTCATCAAGCCGCTTGATATTTTACAAAGACTTCCCAGCCTTCCACTTTGCAATATCTGTACGAAATGATGCGCTGTCCTTTCTTGGTAGATATTTCGCAGTTGAAAGAAGTCACCGAGGGGCAACCATGCCTTACACCAGATAAAGGTGGGCATTCAGTAGTCTGATTAAAAAAAAGGAAAGAATAACATGAAAGGTGTGTTTGAATACAGCGATTTTATCTTCTCAAATCGATGACGATTGTGAATGTCAATTCCAGTGTTTCGAATTTCCGAAATGATCATGAAAATTATTGTTTAGCCCAACACTTTATTCAAACTGGAATATGTGTTTTTTGCATTAACATCTGTATTACATTTATTTATTTTTGCAAAACATCTTTATTATATAGGATGACTGGATTGCACGCAGTTTTCTATCTATTTGCACTAATCGTTTCATTGTTTGTATTGTTACTATAGTTATCTTTCAGATTATCACTCTTTTTTTAAAAAAAAGGTCCAGTTAGGACTACTACCTCAATTGTTGTTAAATGAACCATCAGCACCAGCGTTCTTGAGGGCGTCTACTAGATCCCGTATCTGGGCTGTCCTAGGTGTCTTCTTCCTCCATTCCAGGAGCATTGCCAAAGTCCCTGAACGGTCACCACGGTCTTTGTTCATGTTGAGGTACTGGTTAACCTTGAACTGCCTGAAGCCAAAGTTGATGCCAAGCTGTTCGATGGCCTCTGCATCATGGATGTTGTCGGCTAGCTCAAACAATCTCTTATCTGTAACTCCAGCTGAAAGTTAAGGGCAATTAATGATACGTTGGGGACAATTAATGGTGGACAATGTATATTATTGCAATCATGGATTCGATGGTAATAGTTTTTGACCCATCTGAATTAGGGGTGGGAACAGGAATGAATTAACGGGAGAAGGCAGAGAAATAATCAAGCATGTTCCGCATCACCGAGGTTTTCAGCCAAGACTAGAAGAACTGGTTAAATTCATCATAATCTGGGACCAATTAAAAATTTCGTTTTGAGCGATAAAAAGTTTATATGCGTTATCATTATACATTAATTCTTGGTGCTCTTAAGAATCAGGAAATGTATTTACTGGTCTAAACCAATCGCATTTCGAGTCTAAAAATTAAATTCTCTTTTCAAAATGGGAGCTCAAAATACCATTGCCATGAATGCGACGTCCCCAGACTTGCTCCTAAAATAGAGTGACGTTATCTCTAATTTGCTGTTCAAGTTAGGAAAAATTATTTTATTTCGACTTTACCTGAATCATATAAATTGAACCAAAGAAATATAGGAGTACATAACAAAATGTGTGTATCAAACTGTAAGTGGTAAGTTAAAACCATTAAATCTTGGAGTCGCCTATTTTTACTTCTCACCTTCGTTCGGAAAGTATTCCTTTATCAGGTTCTCCATATCCGACTGTTCCAGAGCCTTCACCATCTTGGGGACTTGCTTGGCTGCGGGTGTCTTCTCCTTCCAGGTGAACAGCATGGATGTGGCGGGGAAGACGTCTTTGGCCTGCTCGTTCTCCTTGAGGATTTGATTCAACTTGAACTGTCGAATCCCAAGATGTCGACCAAGCTTCGACAGGTCGCTTTCGTCCGTCACTTCCTCGGCGATGCTGGCCAGTATTTCATCATCGATGCTACCTGAATTCAGATTCAGTGCCAAAAGAAAGCCGAAACATTACAGTGTTCTTTATGCTAAGTCTTTAAAGTTATTGTTTTCCTTATCATTTCGAAAGAATAATGCATATTGTATTCAACACCCCTTTCATAGTGTCATGTATGTTAACATCCCTCGTCGACTACTTTAACAATATTTTGAAGAAAAAAATCTACAGCGCAAAGATAGTATTCTCATTTTTGCAAAATGCTCATTGTTAAAATCCTAATTGATCAAAATACTTTTTCTTACAACCAAATAAACTGAAAATTGTTTCCAATTTAAGAATTATAGCTGACATATTTAAGTGTTCATTTGAATACTAATGATACTTATAATATACCGCTTTTTATACAGCACTTAATACATCCACAAAGTCAGATGCCAGCAAAATTTAATGTGCTCTTCCTAAGACAGATCGACATTTGCAATGTCGTGTTGGCCGAAGTAATCACTTTAGAATGAATAAACCATCTAAACCATGTATATTTACGACAAGGTATTATTGAAAAAAGAAAAAAAAAATAATAAATAAGGCCAATTGTCCTACCGTAAACTTTGTCACCAAGCTCTACCTTTTCAGTTGGTTTTATCTCTCCGTACTGTCCATTAGCTGTATTAAAAAAAAAAGTTAAAACATCGGTTTCCTATGGGTCATATGATAAATACGCACATTAGTTCATACTGTATCATTCCAACAAAATTGAAGGATTGTTATGAGTTATCCCTGGCGCCATCATCATTCTACTTAAATGATGGCACAGTGAAATTGATTGTGAAATTCTTGAATCCTCTGTCTATAGCTGAGTGAAAATTCCCTACTCATAATAACTGTGACCTACCACCCCCAAACCACACCAATAAGTCGCCAGGTTAAGTTCTCTGTACATAGCCAAAATAGTTATTTTGTCTCAAAAAACCCCACATTAATAAAAATAAGTATCTAAAAGAACAATTGGTTTGGTTTGGTTTTATTTACCGTATAAGAATCACAATAAAATACATTGCAAAAGATATGATACTAAATATAAATATGTAAACATGCACATAAAAATATACGGATGGATCACTCTATTCAGAGCTATTGATATAATGGCTCTGTTCTCCCTAGAGGTCCAATATTCTTCTTCATACTGTGAAAATTTGAAGCCGTAAAGTGGAATAAAAGAAAAGATACAGTCAAGTGAACACAACGAGTTGTAAGGTACCTTCAAGTCTTCGATTCCTTCTTCTCCTCACGATTGCAATGATTACAATCACTACGATCACAGCCAGCACTACGACTATAGGTACCACGATCTTCACAGGATCAATCAGGGAACCTACGGAATGGAACAATGATAAGTAAGTTATATCATTGAAAGTGAAATTACATTTTGATGCTGGCGAACAAGGTCATTTACAGATATATTGCTTTCATGTAAAAAAGATACTTTTTTCTACTGATTTTTATTGGTTTTACTTTTTGGAAGGCCATTTTAAAATTACATGTTGAATATTTACAACTTGATCTCACTTGCTTAGGTAGACCATGCACAGAGATAACTTCAAAACAGACTTGAAATAAATGTGAATTCGATTGCGAATGTATCACTTAATGTTATGAAATGCATGAAGTACATGTACGTAGGCTTCTAAATGGAAAAAAAACATGGTGAAGTTTAAAATGGTGAATCGGATACACTGACTGACCTGTATCACTCGTTTCTAGTATGGTGAGTGAAATAGAGGCTGAAGTTTGTTCGATACCATATGCAGAGAGATACGATGCCTTGCACAACCATTCCCCTGTCTCGAACGCGTCAACATTGGTTTCCAGGTCAATACTACCATCCTCTTTGGTTTCAGACATCAAAAAGGCAGCCTCCAACGGACCACGACCATCTTGGTACCAGCCAAGCGAGAGATCGGTTATCGGGTATACATTGGCTAACTGACAGGTAAGGTTGGTAGGTCCCTCACTAGTAAGTGTGCAGGGTGAACTGTTTGGCTGTTCTTGGAGACACTGCCGAATCACCGGAGGAGTTCCTGGAGATAAGACTGAGTTAGGTTTACAACAATGAGAAAACAAGAAATAAGGCATTTTTGTGTTTCTTCTGAGCATCAACATGTTCAAGGCCAATAGTATTAACAAAAAATCGACACAGGACCAGGTATCTCTCTGACGTTAAATTCAATGACGGCCCATGGGTCGTTTTGCAGTCAATTTCATTGGTGTAACGGTACGATAATCAATGATAAAACTGCGTGGGAACGAGATTTTCATATTTTTGTGAATCTTACTCCTGTCGCTTGTCTTCGGTCTCCGATCAGTCAGTTTGTTTGCTTTTTTATAATATAAAAAAAGTATTGAGAGAAACAACCAACATGGTCTCATATCTGTCCATCGAAAATACACTTTACTCGATATGTAAGCGTCCTGCCGACAACATTCGTTCATTTATGATATAAATGGAGCGTTGTGGCCCAGTGGATTAGTCTTCGGACTTTCAAACACAGGGTCGTTGGTTCGAATCCCAGCCATGGCGTAATTTCCTTCAGCAAGAAACTGATCCACAGTGTGCTGCACTCAACCCAGGTGAGGTAAATGGGTACCGGTACGAAGTAATTCCTTTAAAAACCGTGTGCGCTATGAACGCCTAGCTTAGCCAGGTAATATAGGAGCGCCTTGAGCACCTAACAGGGTGGATATGTGCGCAATATAAATACCCTATATAATATATTATTATTGAAAATATCAGCTGACAATCATGTGTTTACATAATTCTGGCATAATGTTTACAAACATTTTTTCCACTAAAAATTGAATGTCTATGATTCATTAGGAACCCTATTGCTGTTCTCTCTATGTTCGGCTTGGGGACTATCATAACAGTACTAATGTATGAGGATCAGTCACATGACTGTAGACTGTCATGTAAATTGCTACATGCAAAAACGCATCTTGCTGTACGTGGTTTGTATGTTCGTATCATACTTATACCTACCAAAGACACTCAATGTAGTAGTGATATTCAATAGCGTCGGCTGTCCTAGTCTGTCAACATTGCAACGATATGTTCCTTCATCATCGATGGTCACTTCCTAAAAGGCGAAAGAAATATATATGCGACCGTCTTACAGTCTAGACCAATCAAACCCACTAGTAAAAATAGTACAAACTATAGTCTGTATTAATTTTGAATCGGGGAGGGGGGCAGCTTGTTTGTGCATATACACATGAACTAAAGATTAAGCATAAACGTCTTCGAAATTCCACAAAAAAGAAACGTTACATCGTTCCTGATACCATGAAATTTCAAAAGAATTTGGTAAAATCATATAAACACCGCTGCTCCAACATTTTTTCATATTGTAATACCTATACACTATTTGATGTCTTTATATTTTTTGATGAGGAAAGGTGTTTTCTGAGGCAATGCCAAGTATTGAATGTGTTTGCCAGGTGTAAAGTTATAATCGCCTGGTGACTACCATTATTGTCACAATCACCTAAATAAAAGTATGCACAGACTCACGGCACGGAGTCCTATACCATTGATTGTTTGACTATATTCCATAAGTGTAAATCTAGTTTCATGTGGAATACTTTCGAAAAATCGTCATTTCATTAAAAAAGGAGGAGTATCTTGGTCAACAGTGCATTACCCTCATGTATCCTTGAAATAATTGTTTCGACGGAAATCATTATAAAGTACTTGACCCCATAGATACCTGAAGAATTAATGTTGAGTTGTCCTTATCCAAGCCAGCTCTGTATGTATAGGGTTCATGTATTACTTCAACATACTTAGCAAGACTTAAAATCCTTCGGTGTCCAGATGCATCATGGTAGTACCAGGAGATGTTTCGTACAGCGCCCTCATCGAACGGACATGGTATCCTGGCTGTACCACCAACGGTAATGGACACATCGGATGTTGTTTCCGATAAGCTGGCAGACAAACAGCTGAGCATTACTGTCAGACGAATAGCTGTCAACATTAAACATTCAAAGATAATAATATGGCGTCGTGGTGATTGGGGACGTCGTGGTCTAGTGGTTATGACTCTCGTCTTTTACTCTGAGGGACATGGGTTCGATTCCCAGCCATGGCGTGTCATTTCTTTCAGCAAGAAATTTACCTACATTGTGCTGCATTCAACCCAGCTGAGGTAAATGGGTACCAGTATTCAGTTATTCCTCATAAAGCTCTGCACACCAAATTTTGTAGACTATCTTAGCTGGTGTAATTGGTGGATACATGAGCTCTATAAATCCAATGTTATTTATTTAACAATTATTTGCCCCAAAATATACAGTTCAGTAGGATCTGTACGGCCAGCCTATAAATAAATTTTGATGCGATAGTCTATGTATTTAGTAGTCAGAATTCCTCTTTAATATTGCACATATCCATTCTGGGTAAATCTACTCGTATTTCAGTAAAAATACTAGCTGTATGAAAAAAAATAACTACTTCAGTTTTCCCCAATAGTCGCATTAATGCGACAAAAATTCGTGTGGCTAGATTAATGTCTCAACAGGCAGTGATAGAGTATTCTGAATGAACACTCCCAATGCACCTTGCAATAGTATAAATGGAACAAATGAAGGGATTATTATCACTAGAAAACAAATTGTAAACTACACTTACCTATAGCGAATGACGAACTCATTGTTTATGTGTGTTCTATTGCAGCAGCTCAAGGAACCCAATATTTAATTCCCGACTTGAAGATTAGATTGAATTAGATTTAAACACAAAACTTCCCGGTTCAGACTAACTACAATCCCTTAGAAATACCGATCCCGAGAGAGACAATAAGATTTAGATCATTCTGCAAAGAATTTATTGAATGGAAAGAGCTCCAAAGCGAAACTAGTATTCATAGAAGTTATGCTACATTAATATCATTTGTTCAAATTGGACTTTCATCGTAAAAATAAACACGAAGAAATGCAGCAGTTCACGTTTACGATTATGACTCAGACGCTCGCATGATTTGAATAAATTGTAGAGATTTGGGGAACAGTAAGGTATTTCATATTTCACACGTATCCCGAATACAAATGACACATATTTTTTCCATTGTTAAAACATATTGAACACTCGCTTAATATGTACACTATTCTATGTGTTATCTTTCCAGGTATTTTGGAATGTATTTCATCCATTTGAAAGGACATTACCGCAAACTTTTTTATTTGACGAGAGTATATAAATATCGTTTAGGAAGGCATGGGTTCGTTTTGATATCTTCTAGAACCATATCTGATATAGACTATCGTAACGCTTTATCAGCTATTGGTTACATCCTTACTTGGTCCCATTACAATAAAACTGGAGAAGAACAAAACAATCACCCCCCCCCCTTCCTTCGGGAGCGAGTGGGCCAACTATTGTAACTGTGCCCCATACATCAGTGCAATAGGATTGTCTCCCGAATGCCATTCGGCTTCCAGCCTTGGTAGAAAAAGGCCACAAAGAAGACGTCATACTATAGTACAATGTCAACACCTGTTACACTGACTAGTGCTACCCTATTGTAACATGGTGATTTCATGCAGCACTAGATGGCGCACTCTAATATAAAGATGATATTATTGAGGTGCCGTGGCCGAGTGGTCTAAGGCGTCTGGCTGTACATGGAAAGTCCGAGGTCCGATCTCCGGCCACGGCACCTACGCCGCATTCAATAGCTATTGCTATTTTATCATGCATTTAAATGAATGAAAAAGCGACAAGCATTCTTGGTAAATAGGTTTGTAATTGCAAAACAAAATCTCAATGCTGGCACATTACCCAAAGTTAAGAGCGCCAACATGAAGTGTTACGATTTTTTTTTTAATTCAATTCTTTTTGTTTGATTTTGCCATGTTGAAAGTGTGACCTATCCTTATAAACATAATAATGTTAGTAAGATTATTCACTTTTCATCGGGCTGGCTATTTGAAATAATTATCATTCCACTAGTATCCATATAATTTGAAAAACACTCTTTGCTGCAATATGATCATTTATACGATATGGCAACTTACAGAAAATCATAAACATCTACGATTTCACAAGAGTTGCTCCCTCTTCAAATAATAAATCTATTAACAAAGCCTTTTTAATAATAACACATGATAATGATGATGATAATGATGATGATAATAATAATAGTAATAATGATAAATAATAATGATAATAATAGCAAAAATAATAATAATAATCAAAATAATGATATTAATAAAATTGATGATTTAGCGCTTCATACTCTGTGTTTCTAAATAATACTATACTGTCCCGATCAAAGGATTCAACACGGACATATTAAAAGGTAGACGATATCATACTATTAACATTATTAACCGTTTAAAAAAATACTTCACGATCAAATATGGTGACAATTTTGTTGGATCCCATTGAGCATATCCAGGCTGTTCGTTATAATCTTAAGATGGAAACTAACAAAAGTGTCACCAGATTTGATCGTGACGTTTCTTCTAAGGACACGTAAGTTGCAATAATTGACAGTATTAATTTAGTTCAAAAATGAACACTAGGGCCCGTTGCATAAAGGTTATCATTACGGTAGCTTTGGCATTAAAAGGCAACTTCTATGGAATCCTTGATTTTGATTGGACTCTGGGTCATGTTACGATGGTAATTACCATTGGAGGGCGAATTCACCATAATAGTTCATTTTATGAAAATGGTCATCGTTCTCTCCTGGTCATTTTCTTTTAGAAATGCACGTCGACATAGACGACTGATGACGTCATTTTTTGGTGTTCCATATGCCTCAGATCCTCACACACGCCCACTATCAGAATCGAAAACCTCGCCACATCCATTTTGCGGTTCTCCGCAAAGTGGTGGACGTAGTGGTGGGCGTAGTGGACGTACACGTTAGTGACGTCATTTTAGCCGTTCAAGCCCGGCATGAAGATGAACCTTTCCTTTTTAAAACACAGTTTTCAGTGACTTTTCACAAACTTAATGCAAGTTTACGATGCAATATGTCCATCATATTTGAAATTGCTTTCTGATATCCAAAATATATATCGATATAAATCCTAACTCGCGTAAAAAAAGAATAAAGGCAAGTGAAAGGGCAAGTGTGCACAAGTTGCACCTTTGCATCACCCGACCGGGTCGCCAGGCGATGGTACACCTGATCTTTCGGGTCGGGCAGCGTGTCATGACCCGCTGGTTATCGCGCTGTTTCACGTGGACGTACGTACACGTACAAGTCGAGTGAAATCTGAAGTATTCGCATCTGTAGTGAAAAAGGGCAGATGACGACGTTGACTCGAATGATCAGACAACTGCTACGTCGTTCTCGTTCACTGCTCCTAAAAATCTCTATTAATGATATTTGTTTTTCTCGGAATTTAAGAAGTGTTCCGAAGTTTACTTAAGATTCATCAACATTGCATCAGGTTGATAACAGTTATGTGCGAGGATTATTTAAATTTTTACCGTTTGCATTATCTTTTTTTATTTGCATGAAAGATCTTCCCTTTTGCAAATACCCCTCTTCTCTTGAGATTTCTTCTTAATCTTAAACGACTGAGTATACCCTTGTCCGTTCCGCGCTCGCCGAAGAGCACTTCAACAATGCTCTCGAGCTTTTCGACGATATCTACCGCCACGAATTTGAGAAGTGCAAGTCCCGACAAAAGGATAAGTATCTCAAGATTAGTTCAGAGGGTAAGGATGTTTCCGTATGTGCCGATTCTAGCTCTCGGGTCGTCAATTTGTCTAAACGCAAACTGACTTCTGATGAGAGTGCACTGCTCGCCAAGGGACTTAACTTTTCAGTAGCCCCGGAGCGTGTTCCCGCTACCGAGATTGTTGCGAAGGGGGAATCCTCCATCCGTTCGCTTGATGCCGAAACCATCGGCTCCGTAAGAAGAGAGATAAATGCTATCCTCTCCTCCGCCGAACCGCCTAAATCGAACATTACTCCCGGCATGCGCAAAGCCTTGAAATCGCTCAAGGAAGACGAGTCTATTATGATTTTGCCAGCAGACAAAGGCCGCGCCAGTGTTATTCTGGACACCGATGTCTACCGCGCCAAGATGTCCGAGTTAATCGAATCCGGCCCCTATCACGCTATCGGGAAGGACCCGACCGATCGCCTCTCCCGCAAGCTTTCCACTATTCTTCGAGGCTTTCACAAGAATGGTGACATCGATGATTCTACCTACCGTAAGCTAAAACCGTCGCAGAAGCAACCGCCCAGGATCTATGGACTGCCTAAGATCCACAAAGCTGACATTCAGCTTTGTCCGATTGTGTCATGTGTGAGTTCGTTTGCTTACAACACGTCTAAGTATCTCGCTGATATTCTTGCTCCCTTAGTCGGTTCCAATGGGCATGCTGTCCATAACTCCGCGTCGTTTGTTGATTTCCTGCGCAGCGAAACCATACAGGGACATGAGGTCATGGTTTCATTTGATGTGGTATCAGTGTTTACCAATGTACCCATCGACGCCGCATGCAAGGTCGCACTTAGCAGGCTCGAACGTGATGAGAGCCTACCCGAGCGCACACAGTTATCTCCGGCCCAGGTAACTGAGCTTTTGAGTTTTGTTTTGCAATCTACGTATTTCATGTTTGCCGGCAATTTCTACGAACAGCAAGAAGGAGCAGCCATGGGCAGCCCTGTTTCCGCGGTGATCGCTAACCTGTTCATGGAAGCTTTTGAGGAACGTGCGCTGAGTAGTTGCCCGCCCGACTGCGCCCCTAGAGTTTGGAAGCGATACGTAGATGACACGTTTATCATCACGCATAGATCCGCCGCCGATGACCTTTTGAGCCACATGAATTCGCAGCAGCCCTCCATCCGTTTTACCATGGAGATGGAGTGCAACGAGCGCATTGCCTTTCTAGACACTTTGGTGCACCGTGACACCAGCGGCCGACTGTACACCACCGTATACAGAAAACCCACGCACACCGATCAGTACATTGCTTATGATTCGCATCACCCGAAGTCCGTTAAGCGCGGGGTAGTGAAGTGTCTTTACGACAGAGCTTCACGCATCGTTACTAAGCCCCATTGCACAGCTACAGAGAAGCAACACATCACCTCGGCTCTTATTTCTAACGGTTACCCGCGCTCCTTCGTTAACCGCGTCGCTAAGAAGAAGAGCGCCCCGTCCGAACAGCTTACGCAATTTAAATCCGCTATAGTAATCCTGTTTGTTGATGGTATCGCGCATCTTCTCCGCCGGCGCTTGGAGAAGCATGGCATCCGAGTTATATTTAAGTCCGACAGCATCCGCAGCCAGCTGGTCCGTCCGAAAGACCGCCCGATCCCCGACAGACGCGATGGGGTTGTTTATAAGATCCCTTGCTCGACCTGCGACAAAGTCTACATCGGTGAGACTGGTAGACCTGTGGGGGAACGCATGAAGGAACATCGCCGTGATGTTCGGCTTAGGCGCACCGAAAGCTCTGCTGTTGCAGAACATGCTTGGGACTCTGATCATCCACCTAACTGGGATGAGGTCAGCTGCATCGCTAATGATAAGCATTGGTATACGCGGCGCATTAAGGAAGCGATCCAGATCCGTTTGCACCCGAGCAATATCAACAGGGACAGCGGCATTGAGATCCCTGATGAATGGTTACCTACCATCCGACGGCATACTGCATCTACGGTTCACAACGCGCGGCGCCCGCACCAGCGGGTGCCTGACACCAGCGCGGACGCTGATTGGCCGGCTGCATCGGCCAATCACAGCGCGCGGTGCACACCCCAGCGGGCACCAAGCACCAGCGCGGACCCTGATTGGCCAGCGGCTCCGGCCAATCACAGCGCGGCTCACGCCCGAGTGGAGCCAGACAATAGCTCCCGACGCTATATAACCCGTGCACAGCAGCGTCTTTGCTCATTGCCTGACGAAGTCTAGCAGCTTGCAGACGAAACGTCGCTTTCCTACTACGTTTGCTACATCGTGAGACAACTGGTTATTTCTTCTACTCAATCCTTCACCACGATGAACCTCTTCCACATCGACTGAGTATAGATTTTTAAACGCTAACTCCACTGAAGAAATCCAAGGTCTCTTCTCATGTCATTAAACTGCCATCAACACCATATTGAAATTTCGACTTCATAAATTGGTAATCCTAAATTCTGATGGCAGTTTTTTTTTACGATTTTATGCATAGATATAGCGGTGGCGGTAGATACAATGATTAGTAATATACCCAATTTTCATTTCTTGTCAAATTAGCCCCCCCCCAAAAAAAAAAAATAATAATGAAAATAAATAAATAAAATAATAAATAAATGATAAATAAAATAAATAAATAAACAATAAATATAATGAATGAATAAATAAATAAAAATAAAATGAATGAATGAAAAAATATCGCAGTAGTTGCTCTTTTGTATAGAATAGTCACGATAGTTGCTTTATAAATTCCGTTATTTCTTAAGTATTTTCGTAACTAGATATATCTTCATTGCCATTACCTACAATATATGTATTTTGTGCTTAAAGCTGTAATCATTGATATTGCTTATCTCCTCTTTTCATTTCCATTTCATTCTTTTCCACATTCAAAACGAAAATAATACACATTGTCACCAGCAAATTACAAACAAGGACATATTTTCATATGAAATATAAGTATATAGGCGGATGTTTATTTTTTTATACGACAAACATGATAAATGAATATCAATTACCCATTTCTCTATTATCTGGATCCCTTGCTTCACCGAGCATAAACAAATCATGTGATTCGAACAGAAAAGGAAAAAAAACAGACACGAAAAACCTACTAAATTCTTCATGAATATTATACGAAGGATGCAAGCAAAAACATTCAATGATTTATGATATTTTCATGATGCATTATTATGCTTCTCCTGGTAAATGTGCAATGATCGAGCTGATGATTTTCTCTCTGAACTTTCATTCTGTATCTCATTATTTCAAGTTATGTTTAATCAAATTTGTCATTCAAGAATTAGAAAAAATGACTGACTTAACAGAAAACCATTATTTTTGTTGTAAGGGATATTTTCATTATTTTTTTTTAAATGAAGGCATTAATATATATATATATATATTATATAAATACAAAGGGTACAAATCACAAACAGTCTTTTTCATATGTCTCCCTCATAATGAAATAAGTTGCAGCAATGAATGTCCAATGCACTAAATCAGTTGCCAATTATTTTCTTTAAGTGCTTGGAGGATTGGAGGATAAAAAATGAATAAATCTAATTTCGTATAATAAAACTTAAAAAAAAGGATGGGATGTGATATCCTCAATTTGATAACTAAATGTCTATGAAAAAATACCTAGAACTGTTTCACCAATGTAATTCAAATCGATAAAATCCAATTACTATGTTAATCTTTGTTCGATTTTGATCATATTTACATCTTTTAATAGGGGTATGGTTCAGGTCAGCGTAATTTGTGGCTAAAAACTAAACATTTCCTGAGATTTTGAATTTTGAAGAAAAAAACAGAGTACGATTTCCATGACCTTTTTGAAAAAAAAGTACACGAACTTGCATAACCTCGTACTAATAATTCACCTTGCGGAAAATACTTGCGTGGCAATGAAATAAATGGGAAAATCGAGAAAGGGGTATTTATAATCACAACACGGCCTACATATTAAGCAGATATGGAAAGTACATGCTGTCAGATTCCTCTAATCTAGAATCAACATGATCAATGGAAAGTTATACAGATTTAACATGTTCAGTGTTTATAGTTTGAGTCCATTATCTAGGCGTGTTGAATGTACACATTTTGGATTTGAATTCTTCGACGACTATTCTCTCTTTTGAAGACCTTATTATTTCTTTATATACTAATATTCTTTACAGAAAATAGAATCATAAACGTCATTTGTAATAAAACAACTGAATATCAAAATAATACAATGCAATTTGGGGATGGAAAACTAGTTTTATTACCTTACAAGCAAACACTTTACATCGCTCTTAATTGTTCAAATTTTCGGAACTTTGGGGATTCTAATTTTCTCCAAACTCGCAGTATTTGCTTAATATGTTGCATTATACCGCCGCTCACTATTTTCAATTCCTGAAATATAATATTTTGAAATATCTGCACAAAGGCATTCCTATTCAAGGAATACACTAGCATGACTTTCGAAACAAAAAAGGGTGCTCGAATAAAAAAACAAATAATCTAATACTTTTCTCAGTTCTCGGACAGGGCACCCTATAGATGTACGTACACATGGCATTGCATGCTGCTCCCCCAATATAAATGTTGCTCTTTTTCATTAGCATGATTCCTACCCACGCCGTTGAGTGCCTAGCGTGGTTTTCAGACAAACTTATTTTCGTAAATCACAATAAGAATTGACTTTTGCGGGGACAAAGCATCGAACAGAGTCAAGTTCACTCAAAATAACAGTGGATATAGAGCGTTCACGCACGGCATAAAGAGAAATTTGAAATTTGATGTCTGAAATGATAATCTAAAGAGAGAGAAAGAGAGGAAAATGGTCTCTTGTTAGGATTTGTGGACATACATTTTCCTTTTTTTACGATGTGTCTGAAAATGTAGAATAGTCTCTGTGTTTGTGCAGTGTGGTATTCTTCCTACTTATTGTGGCGATCCTACTTCTGAAATCTACTTTTGATTTTTTTCTCTCTCTCTCTTAGATTGTGATTCCCGATGTGTGTGAACTGTACAAATATAATGCAATATAGATTCCGGTCGAAATTTCAATTTCCACTGTCCATGATCACCCCTAATACATCACCAGGACTCGATTCCGTCCGGTATTAGTGGAGTGAGACCAGTAGGAAGTCCTTGTCCTCGTTGCTTTTGACCTCCGAATACAACCTACAATTGTTTTCCTACCAGGCAATAGTAAATATCCCTACCACTCAACCAACCGATACAAAGTGTGGGTTCCCATCCGATCTGGCCTCAACCAGAGTTCGAAAGTAATCGAAAGCAGATTTAATCAATAATACACCGAGTTCAATCCATCCTCTCTTGCCAATAGACGTTTATTTTGGCACCTCAACAAGGCTACTATCTATATGATATCAACCATACAAGTGATGTGGAAGTGTAATATCCATCAAAATATATGACGAAAAATTTCGTTCATTTGGTTTCATAGTCAACAATATTGACTTTATATCAAATTCATTTTGTTGGTACATCGATTAGCTTCTTCCATTTACCTTACAAATCGGAAAATTGTAATCGTCTCTGGTTTTATTCGGGATCGACGTCTTCTGGAAGTCGGATGCATAGCACAACGTAAGGATGACAAAGCATAAACAAACCAGCGATTATATTGTCTCATCTTTAATTTGGGCATCTGGTAAGTATTATTATTTTTATTATTATTATTATTTTTTAAATTATTGTTATCATTATTATTATTATTATTATAAATTTTTTTTTTGGGGGGGGAGTCATGCAGTTTCAATCTCATTATTTCAATACGTGTACCATCTAAACAATAATAAGCATTATACTAATATTGCCTACCTAGAGTTTGAATTAAGCATTTCATTTCCCCGACGGAGTTATTTTTTCCAAAACATGCAAAAGGATTATATTTTGCCTGAAGCGCGCAGCACCAGGGGGGGGGTAGTTTTGGAAGGGGAGTTGAAATGGTATTTATTAAAAAGATAGACCTGGCAATAGCAGTTACGTATAATGTCATAATGTCATAGGCATGGTAGATTGTACAATTTTTGCTAAACTATGCTAAATAATTTATCCAGGCAAATGTCAGCAAACCTAAGCCATATAATTTCACTATGAAATGTCAACCCGTGTGAAATAAATCATCAACTTCTTGTTGATCATGTTGATGTTGACAGATGGCATTTCTGTTTCGGAAACAATGCCTTAAGATAGTTCCGTTACTCGCAGTCTAATTAGTCGTGGGGTCTCATTGATCTTATTTAATTTGATGGTGATTACTTTTCAATTGAAATGATTTGGCACGCAATCTAAAAAAAATCGTAATTTGTGGGGTTGTATTATAATATCTCGTTATTACCCGTAAATCCTTTTTGATTAGAAGAAATACTTTGGTCAAAAGCAGCTTATGCAATCATTTTTAAGAATAATTTAGAAACCACGTTTAGTCGTTACAGATCCTACCATTAATAAAAAAAAAACTTTAAGGCATGTTCATTTTTGTTAATACTGGTCTGGTAGGTGAACTCTGTTATAAAAATACACCATATTTGATTCACCTCATTTTAAGAATGTCGAATATTTTAGTCATCAAATTGGCCAAAACTTGATGGTTGGCTTTAACATACCTAACATAACAATTACCTGTTTGTTAGAAGGGGCACAACAAGAAGTTATTTGGATTTGATTTGTTAGATGAGCAGCAGCAACTGCAACTCGTCTACCAAGACTTCGTTGTGTTTAAATTATGTTTCCTATGCTATCTGTGTGCAGTTTATATGACTAAGATTAGCTAATATTTTTGGAGATCTCTTTCTTAGACTGTAAATATTTAAACAGGAGGTATTGAAATTGAAATACACCACTTTAATGCCACTGTAGCACTCGGTAGATCGAAACTTCAGCGATAGTGGGGGAAAAGTGCATGAGTGACACGTTAACAATAAATTAATGCATGTATTGAAGCTTTCCACTTTCAAAAAGTGCATTTACGTTGAAAGCTTTACTCAGGCGTCCAACGTTTATGTAAACACAAATACTGTTTGTCTTGGCAATCATAGCAATGTAGTGTTTGATCCCTTTATGTTTTCACTAATCTTACACTGACAAAGTTTCGAAACCAGGTGTCAACGACCATCTTTGGGTTGTATATATTCTTCCCCTTTCAGGCCATCGAATTTATCAGCAAACCAAGCCCGCCCCATATATACGGATAATATATATATATATATATATATATATACATATATGGTAGTTCATTGAACATACGTTAAGGTGTGACTATTCCAACCTACGAAGAACATATTTTTATGGTGACCAAGGAAACAAATTTCGATGCATGTTTTTAACAAGAAATATATTTTTCTTATACGCTATTAATTAAGATCAGAAATTAGAGCTAAACGAAAGTAGTTTCAGTAAAGGCGCTGTCACACCTTGGCGTTTTAGACAGCGTATGCCCGACGTATGAGGAATTTGGCGAATACGCTGGCGTACGTCGAATACGTTACGGGTAAGTTTTGCATACGTTAAGAGTACGCTAAAAAACGCTGGTATACGTCGTCATACGGCGAGGTCGTCGAAAAATTTTGTGCAAGCACAAAATTTTTCGACATATGCCAGCGTATGGCTCATACGTCCCGCATACGCGGGTCATAAGTTGTAGGCAAGTTACGCGATCGTTGATACACGTTGACACACGTTACTCGTAAGTTACTCATAAGTCGATGTACGTCGAGATAATGTCCAGCGTACCCTAAAACTTACTTCTAACCTATGAGTAACGTGCTTTGAACGTATGTGTAACTTAACTCCAACGTATATTGACGTATGAAGACGTGCTCGGACGACCACAAAACTTACTGAAAGTGTTTATAACTTACAGCTACCGTATAATGGCGTATTGACAACGTTTATAGGAATTGGTATATAAAGGTGGGGTTCACAGGAGTTTTCTTCGACATGGCGGTGGTGTTGATACGGTGATGTATCGTGCGGTTATGATTTGAATAGTCGAGCGGCAGCCTTTTTATAGGCTACGACACGTGTTCGTCAGCGATACGCTGCCGCGCGCTATGCGTAAGTTAGGCTATCGTAGGGCATAAGTTGTGAACGCCAGCAATACGCTAAGCATTCGTTGGAATACGTTACTTATAAGTTAACGAAGCGTTCGATATAAGTTACTAATACGTTATGTATACGTCTAACTCGTTATGAATACGCTAAGTATACGCCCAGAGTTGAAAAAAAAAAAGTTCAGCGTATGCCGACGTTTTAGAGAAATTTTGATACGTCGGGCATACGCTGTCTAAAACGCCAAGGTGTGACAGCGCCTTAAACACTGATTTCGTGGAAAGTCTGTAAAACCAAAATTAAGTATTACTATATCATCGTGAATCTAAATATGGTACAATTACATAAACTGAACTCTGTGAAATCATAAAATCTAAGCTGAAGACCGATCACACTGAAGATCGCCAACACGGATAGCCACACGTGGGACAGTGTATCATTATTGCTATTATTAGTAATAAAGACCTGACGGAAGTACCTGGATCCGCTCTTATTTTGCTTATTTCACAGCAATTTTACAATTTCTTTCAGAATCCTACATATGTCACATATCTCATATTTTTATTCATACAAATATACACTTGGTGGTCATTTTATTAGATTCTGTAAAAAGTCATTTTGAGATCGTTGCCACAACTGGCATTTATCTGTAAGTGAATATTAAAAACCTACGTTCCTATGGAAATCATCATGATAAATCCTCCTTACAATGATTTTGTCAAAAAAAGGACATTTGGGAAATACAAGACAGTTACCTGACGTCATATTCATTGAATTTCTTTGTTGCAGTTTATTACAATCACTGGTATATATGAATGCACAATACATATGTTTATGTGAACAATTATTGCTCTACACACACATATACGTTTCTGTTTGCATGTGCGTATAAACATGCGTGTACCCTGCAAACTGGTTGTTCTTGTTTGTAACTATTAAATCTATATTTTGTTCTTTTTTTATTTTATTTTTTTTTGCTTGGCCCTCAAAGAAAAAAAGTGATTGGTTTCCTGACGGTGTTACCCAGGAAAAAGAAACGTGTAAATAATAATGATAATTGCTTTTATTTTTTTATTTCAAAAACTCTAAGGTATATTTTCCGACCACCAAATTCTTCTAAACGTTATAATATATTAAGAATTTTAGGTTTGCATTCTTCAGTTTCTTGTATAGTTATGTGATTCTGAATGTACGCGTTTAATGTATTAGTTCTCATTTATTTTTATTAGTTTGGCAATATTTACTCTGTTTGTTTTAAATGTTTGGTCAACGTGTTAAAGGTTTTATTCTTTTTCTTGTTGGTCTTTTATTCTTATGAATGTGATAAAAAAAAACATTTTTTTTTAATTGAGAACGTCAATAAATTGAATTGAATTATATTTCAGAAATAAAATTCTTACTGTCCATCTCCGATGAGTGAGAACTATTTAGGACTAATCCCTCCCCCCCCAAAAAAAAAAAATATATATATATGTATACAAATATCAAATTCAAAGAGTCCAGGTAAATATATGCATAATCAGTGGCGTACCGTGGGTCACGGCATTGGGGGGGCACCAGCAAAAATTTTGAGTCACTTAGTGAGCGCGCGAAGCGCGCTCAATTGTCAGGTATACTGACCTAATAGAGACATTTTAAGGAAGCACTTGTAGTCATTGTAATCATAAATAAAAATACGCATCTCAGCAATCAAATAATGCGAGCGCGAAGCGCGAGCTGAAAATTTTTGATATTCAGACCTAAAAAGGGACATTATAATCGATTTTGTAATCATGATACGTACCTGTCTCGCTAAACAATGCGAGCGCGAAGCGCGAGCCGAAATTTTTGTATTGACCCCAAACAGGGAGATCTTAAGGACTATATTTTAGAAATCCCTTAATAGTATACATATCTCCCCATAGTCATCTAATGCGAGTGCCAAGCGCTTGCTGATTTTGTTAGAATTACATCTGAACACATGAAGCACTTTGTGTAGTCATTGTAATCATGATTACCATGCGCATCTCACTAATGAAATATTACGAGCGCGAAGCGCGAGCTGAAAATTTAGATAATTCAGACCTGAAGCGGGGCATTCTAAGGCTTGCTTGTAGGAATTCACTAAGACCATACGTATTTCACTAACCAAATGATGCGAGCACGTAGCGCGAGCTGAAAATTTTTGATATTCAGATCAGAAAAGGGACATTTTAAGGACTGATTTTAGGAATTCACGGAGAGCAGACTTATCTCACCAATTCACTGATGTGAACGTTATCACGAACAGGAAATTTTTTAAGGAAAAGTCCTTAACATGGGACAATCATTTCAAGTAGTAATTAAAAAAAGAAGCATATGTCACTACATAAAACAATAATATATTTGGTGTATATTGACTTGAAACGGGAGTTTTCGTACAACAGGTTTATACATCTCTCTAAACAGACAATGCGAGCACCAGGAACAATGACAAAATAGGCCCTGAGCAAATTATGTTTCATAAAGTTATGATAAAAATGTTTCCTATGTAATATAACATAACATGATTATAATGTAATATATCATTATAATGAATAATAATTTCTTCTTCCCCACTACGTTCCTCTTCCTTTCTCCCTCTTTTTTCTCCTTTTCCCCGTTTTTTTTGGGGGGGTCAGCCAATTGGGGGGGGGGCACGTGCCCCCATGCCCCCCCCCCGTAGTTACGCCACTGTGCATAATGTTTGTGTTTTACATATCCAGTTTTCTTTCAGGTATTTCAAGTGACCTCTGCAGGGGGTCCTTACCCGTCAGAGGATAGGAAGCTCTGCCAGCAAAGCGAGGTGGATGCATGCAGGAGACTCGGCTTCCGCAACATCTCCATGAGTGACATATTCGGTTTGTTTGTCCCTCAGAGCGGGATCGCGGATGCAGTAAATCACATGATGCCTCTAGTTGATACCGGGTGCTCCCGGGACCTTCTTGCTCTGATCTGCGGTGCCTATCATCCACCGTGTGACCATGAGACGGGGGAGAGGATGCCCCCATGCAGGGACGCCTGCAGGAAGATCATCAACCAGAAGTGCAAAGGACAGTTGAAGCGTTTGGGATTCCGGTCAGAGGAAGTCTTGCAATGCAGGAACTACCCTTCCAAAAGACAGGAGAGGCGATGTCTGAACGGTAGGTGGAGGTCAATTTTTTTCATAGAACCATCCTTTGTTTTTTTTCGCTCTGTATCCGCCTCTCTCTCTCTTCCTAAAACAAAGTGCAACCCTACTTTCGCTTACCATACAACTAGTTGGGGTTTTTAGTCGTGCAAAGCCCGTGATAATTCCGTGCAAATACCATGCAGAGATCTTACAATGTCCTTACGATTTATTAAATGACTATGATCCCACGAAAAAAAACATATTGACAGAAAAACTCAAGACATCGCTGAGCATATACTCTATAGTAATAATAATAATAATAATGATAATAATAATAATAATAGCCTTTTGTTTTATAAAGCGCTTTTCCCAGAATAGCTCAAAGCGCGTTACATCATACTATTACCCCGGTCATTGGATTCATTTCAGTCAAGCACAAAAAGTGCACAATTTCCACTTCCTGGGGAGCATTCCTTGCATTCGACGCAGCCACATTATGGCGCTGGCAAAATCAAACATGCAATATATTTCGCAACCTACCGGGTATCCGTTTAGAACTTGGGTCAAGAGTGGCAAAGTGTGGATTAATGCCCAGCAAATAGAAGGCAAGACCGCAGTGGGATTCGAACACACGACTCTCTGTTTACAATGGGAGAGTCAGAACCACTACACCACGGCTCCTCCATTGAGGTGGAAGACAAATATAATTGTTTTAATTTATTTGTGTACTTTTCGCTCTTTTTTAGATCTCAGCAATTATCGAGAGCAAGAAAGTACCACCACCAGACCTCCAACACCCACCACTCTTATTAGCATGGCAAATGTTACATCTAATATGACAATGCCAAACACTACCTCCCATATTACCAATGCAACCACCCCAGCCACTAACACAACCACCATTGCCGTCAGACCCACGCCGGGAGAGTCCCGCGTTCCTTCTGTTATTTTCACCCTGGAGCGATCCGCATCGAACGACGGCTGGGTGCTAATCAGGGAACCGAAACCCAGCCTGACTCCCGAAGTCGACGGCTTCGAGGTCGTGTACTACAACGACCGCGGTGATGACGGCGGTGAGAGGACGGTTTATGGTCAAGACCAGATACAACTTCATTTGAACTCTGATGATGCGTACACTGTCTTGATCCGAGCCTTCAATGAAACTGACACGGGTGCTTATCAGGATGCCCGCATGGAACCCTACATTCACCGTAAGAATCAACATCCATTTTCCTTACGCTATATATTCATACCATTGGAAATATACTGAATATTTATCTTTTATACCGTTATCAATTCCCATATTACTTGCAGTTTTCTTGTGTGCCTCTGAATATTGTATTTCTAGATATGGGGCGCTGCTTACGTGTCTATTTCCATGACTTTAATACATTCATAGCTGCTTGAAATAGTGGACAGTCGACGTCACATCGTGACTCAAACCTAAAGCAGGATTTCAATTAAAAGCATATTAATGTTCATACATGTAAACTATTTTGATTTTCCAAATAAACCATTTGGATTTCAAATACAGATTGAAGATATTCCTACCACGGGCATAAGGTGGTAATTCACGTTCATGTATATAAATAGATTGGAATCCGTTGGACTGGGGTAAAAAAGTATCCGATGATAGGGTCGTACCCTTTTCACACCCGTTTTGAATTTATTTTAAATCTTTGAGATTTACAGTGCAGTTGTTTTGAATACAAATTACATGCAAACTGAAAACTAGGCTAATTGAAAAGACGCGGAAGTCAATCAAGGGTATCTGTGTCTGATAACAGCATTCTAATGATTTAAGTAGCCATACGCAGAGTAGTTTGATTTTCTTGTCTCGAGTATTAAGCTTGTTACTCCGCTAAGATAAATCAACCATGTCAACCGAGACTGTAAACTAGGCTAATGGTATGAGATACGGACATCTTTTGAGGTTATCTGTCTCTAATACCGGAATTCCGAAAACTAGAACGATTTCTCTCTTGGTGCGATTAATTTTGTTTTGTTTTCTCTCTGTACTAGATTTATTCACGTACAGAGGTGCATATATTTAATATTGTGCCTTGGGCAAGAGCAGGTTTAAGCAGTTTCTAAGCATTGAGGCAAAAGCAGTCTGCAGGGATAATGACTACCTATTTCGGACCTGGAAGAAAAACAAAACAATGATATTGTTATAGGTTTTCCCGCTCAATTTCGCTAAAGAGCAACCAAAAATTCAAACTAGTCATTCAAAATCGCTATAGGGCCGCCAAAAATTCATAATGGGCATTCAGTTTGGCTATACAGCAAACTAAAGTGTAAAAACATCATTCAGATTCGCCATAGTGCACTCAAGTTAACACCGGAGGTCACGTGACTGAAGTTGTAGCGTTCAATTTCTCTATTGGGTATCCATGTTCATAACTAGTGTATTCAATTTAGCACTGTATTTACATGACTTGTAATACATATTTAAACATTCTTCGCTCGTTTTTCCCAACCTGCAGTATGTGTGCCCCCAGTGGCCATTTATAAAAGTGGACAATTATTATTCTTTACAGATGCTTGTAAAAAAAAGGTAAATTACATAGAAGCAGTGGCTTATTTACGAAGTTATTTTGTCATATATGAAGTATATGTATTTAGTTATTATGTCTTTTAAAGAATATAGAAGGATCAAAAAGAAGTATAAAAGGGAAGAAATCCATTGATGTCTTAGTTTTGATGAAAACATAATTGCTTTAAATGATTAAAGTCATATGAAAATAGATGCAAATTAAAAAAACATCAAATAAACATAAATATGAAAGAAGAAAATCACGATATTATCTACATGCTATGATTATGTCTCTAGTCAATGCATATATCGAAGATATGGTGCAAATGACAAGAAAATATTAAGAACCCCCCCAAAAAATACAAAGATAAAAAAGACATAGGCCTATAAGGAAATGTCAGGAAATTTTCCCTCTGTTAATTTATATGCCTTTAGTCATCCGATACATTTTTTTCGGTGATTTAATTTGGACATAGTGAGCTCATAAAATGGAACAAAATATTAACATAAGTTATAAAACAAATAGAAAATATTACGTGTGCTAAATTGCATGCACAAATTGTATAATTGGATGCACAATGGCGAAATTGAATGCTCTAACATAGCTCGAGGGGTTTCACGGGCGAACTTGGTTGCACTATGTACAAATTCGTATGCCGAGTGGCAGATTTGGTTGATCTAAAGCGATTATGAATGCCGACTGGTAAGTTTGGCTGCCCTATCTAATAAATTGAATGACCTATATATACTTTCTCATGCACTTTGTGCAAAATTGAATGACCTGTCTTTACTTTTGCATGCACTAAGTGCGAAATTGGACGGGAAAACCTATACTAAAGGCACCGAATAGAGTGATCAATCCGTTTTGTTTAAGTATTGTTATTACAGTTTTTGATCTTTTTACTTCGTGCTATTTTCATAACGTACATAACATCAAACCGATTCAAACCTATAATCAAGAGATGTGACAAAAGAAAACCGTCTCTGGGACGGTTGCTTATATTTTGCCAACTTTCGTGTTTTTTTTTATTCAAAACTAGTGTGGTAACTCGACCGATTAAAATTCTCAAAAGCATTTTATCTTCTTAACAATTCTAGTTTCATCTTCTTTACTTGGGGGGGGGGGGGCTGAAAGTTGCGTGTCAAAACCCCCTGGCCTCCCTTCATCGATCCACCGTTGAAAGCAAAAGAACCATGCAAGGATTGTTTAAAATATAAGCACGCAGACGATCCTATTATTATTCTATCATTGAATTATAACAACAAAAAGTTACGTTTGAAATCACAGCCCGTAAACCACAGGTGACGTCGCATTAAACATCCCAGCCTTTTGACATGTTTGATTTCAAGTACGTTTTTTTTTTAAATTAAACCCATGTACCATTGCATTTCTGTGAAAAAGTAAGATATCGCATTTTCTCAACGATTTGTCATGGGATGGGAGGGGCAGTGTATTGGTATATCGCTTTGCCCTTAATATGCGCTTAGTAACATGTTGATGTCATTACAATTTTTAAGGGAGTAAGTATTAAGAAATATATATATTTATCAACAGTAAAATTGGACATAACACGAGGCTCAAATGCAAGACCGCCTGCAATGTTTCCCAAATGATTAATCAATTATTTCTTTATAATTCCTTAAACTATTTGCATATACTGTATACATTTCCTCAGTAACATGATAAGGTGCCCTTTTTAAATGTTAATTTGTTGAGAGAGCTTTACAAAATATCAATTATTGATATCTATTTTCTTAAAATTCTACGATCTCTTTCTTCTCTTTTTCATTCATCTGTTTGTTTGTCATATTATTTTGTGGAGGCAAAATATGCCCCGTCTTTTTCCTAGTCATTTCCCCCTCTTTTATATATCAATAATAGATTATTATTTTCTTACTCTCAAAATTCCGTAGATTGAATGTCAATCTCATTAATTGTTGTCGGAGACCAATCCAAAAAATCGTAAAAATCCAAATCGTAAAAACAAAAAGAATTATAAATCTATTAGATTGAAAACTTCAATCCTACTCTGGATCGGTACATCTCAATCTAAGGAATGTAGAAAGTAATTCGTAAGTATTTAACTCAGTCATTTTGTTCTTTTTATCTACTTTATGATTTAGAAATTTTATCTGAAAACCTTTCCTCTCTATCTAACTACAGCTCACTGTGAAGAGATTACATTTTCAACGTTTCGTAGCCTGTGCAGTAACGTGCATTACCGCCACGTTCAGTATTCGAGCGGAACGGCCTTCCCCTCCCAGGCCGCTGCTGCTGGCCTCATTGCACCAGTTGAGAAGATACTGAGAACCATGGATACCAAGTGTGCCGATTTTATGAGACAATTCTTGTGCACGGTTTATGCACCGCCCTGTGTCAAGATGGGACCGCATGGACCAGGTAAATTAAAATAGCAAAACAAGTACAAAATCAACAGCAATAACAAAAAGCAATGGGTTTCCAGCTTGATGTTCATTGTTCCCTGTCTTTCGCAATTCATATTTTTTTCCTATGAGATTCTCTTCTTTTTAAATCGACATTACAAAGCGCTACCAGTTATTAGTATGTTGTTTTCCTTTTCACTATTTTTATTTTCATTATAATTGGCATTAGTATTAATATTCAAAGAGTTTGTTTGCAAAAGGGTTGAAATCCATTTTAGACCATTCTAGGAATATCATCGTTTGTTTTGTTCTCCCATAATTATTGCAAGTAGGCAAAACGAGATTGACATGATAAACAACTCTATCATGTAACAATTGCATTAGTCTATAAAAGTGGATCTACAGTGCGTATCAAAAAAAGTTTACACTTTGAAAAAATCCTGTAAAATTATACATTTGTAATATCCTTAAGATTTTTCCACATTTTAACGGATCTATTTAAGCAAATGACGATATAACTATTGAAAATATTTCCGCTTGAGTGAGCACCACTTACTTTTGAAAAGTTAATGAAAAATGATTTGCGCAGAACTTGGAATTAGCTATGCGAATAAAAGTAAACCTTTATCACGAAGAACACGTAGAATTTAGCAAGTAAAGTTGATTTGAAGATATGTTTGACCTCTTTTAACTTGTTTCCTTGCCCAATACACTCCGAAGAGTGCATTGCGCCCCGACCCACTCCCCCACACACCAAGGCCATCAAGACGATATTTGATTTACACTGAGCTGTGATTTACACAAAGTGAATTAGGCTTGATTTCATTTTGTTAATCATTGTCAAGCTTGGGAAAAGTGTGGAAAAACAAGTATTAAATGAAAAATTAAATGTCAACCCACTTTAAATAAAAAAAAACTTGGTGAAAAAGTGCTGGAGATGTCTGATGTAAACTTTTGTTCCGATTCAATTATGTCATCAGATCCAGCTGACACAAAAAGGGTAAAAGTTGTGCTTACTAAGTGTTGAAATTTCAATTTGGGTGGCAAATTTGTTTAAAAATGCTTGAATGTATTTGTTTTATCTTAATTGACTAAAAGTGCAAGGGAAATGTTGGGAAAATGTATTGCAGGGTAAGTTTGATTTCGCCCTTTCCCCTTGACACTGCATGAAAACAAGCATTTCTGCGCAAACAGATTTCTGCGAGCTTTACAAAAATGGACAGTGCTCAATCAAGTGTAAGATTCTGTCAAAACTTTTACTTTCATTGATAGATGAGACCCAAACCCAAGGTTGAAATGGATTAAAATGGATCTAACCCATTTTGAAAAAAAGTGATTTTATTATGTATGCTTTCTTAAAGGGAATTTGAACTTTTTTTTGTACCATCAAAATCTATACATTGAGAAAAATAAATGAATTTTATAAAAAAAAAATCGATCTAACACTTTTGCAAATTAGCTCTTCAGAAGAGTTTGCAGAAAGTGGTACTTAACTTACTTTATACTTAGAATATTCCAAGTCATCCAAGAAAATCATGTTTTTTATTCTTCCACATTGCAATTTTCTTTAAGATGCGAAAATAAATTGTCTCGATACCTTACCATGTGAACCACGTGTACCATGTAAATGATAAATAAATAACAAAAACATATAAAATGAAATATCAAAGCATTTTGCAAGTGCGTTACTACAAAACAATTGGTTTTAATTTTCAATTCATCCATCCCTCATTTCTTATTCATTCAGTGCCTATCCTCAGGAAAAGGTGCTCTTATTTTCTTCACCATATTTATTGATTTTTTTAATCATTGCACTCGGGTGATTAAAATAATAATAACTGTTCTGTTACTTTTTTAGGACATTTGCTACCTTGTCGTGAACTTTGTCAGCGTGTCGTAGACTCGTGCAACGCCGACCCGACAGCGGAGGTTTTCAGTGAAATGGGATACCTCAACTGCAGTAATTTCCCGTCAATATTCGACGACAATGCAACTTGTTATAGTAATGGTGTGTAAATGAGCTTCACTACCCCCTGCAATATGTTGTCTTTCTATCTCATCCCTTTGAAAAATTAATGTGTGATTTGTTAACTTGATTACTCATTTTTTTTTCGAAATGCATCATGTTATAGGATATATTTTACGATGCATTATTGATGTACGTTATCCTTCTTCATTTTTTCCTCATTGACGAAAATAAAGCAAGGATTAAATCGATTAAATACACTCCTTTACCGCACCATCGTTTTCAACTTACTGTTCAGTGGTCGATCAAGGGAGCTGGGGGCCGACCAACAGGGCTACCCGTGCATATAAGTGCGGTAGTTTTATGTAAATTGACAATAGAAATATTAGGTGAGTGGGGGGACATAATCAGTAGCCTATTTTGCATACTGCCTAGAATGGGAATATAGCTGTTTTCTGAAATTAAGCGAAACTTTAAAATGTCATAAATTTATTAATTTAACATCCGATTTTGATGACATTTTCAGTGTTATGCTTGTTGGATTTTTCTCATTTTTATTCAAATCAACTTTTTGTTTTTGTGAACTTGCCTTTTAAAGTGACATTTTCGGTAGTAGTAATTGTAAAAGTAATAGTAGCGCAAATAACGTTAATGTAAATAATGAATAATAATATCCCATTATATTCTAATAATCACCGCCTGATAACAGAAGTTGAGATCTCACTGTGGCCTGTTGTTGCCGGAAAGGGTCACGTGATCAGAGACGAGGGTTCAAATATCACCGCTTTCTGCTCGGCCAGCTGTGAGAACTGCTCTCGACCTCAGTGGCACGATCCTAACGGCAGAGAAATCACTGAAGACGGTACGTTCCTTATTGATGTTACTTGTTTATGATTACACATCGATTGTTTATTAAACTATCATTACCGCCATTATTATCATCATTGTAATAATTGATTACATCATGTCGATTAAACAAACCAACAAAAATATGGACTTACATGTATATAAACAATGATATTATAAATTAACAAATATTGAGTAAAATTTTACTTTCCCCAAATGAATGATGGCTCTGCACTCTTCCAATTAAAAAAAAATAAATGGATCGGGCTTGCTCTTTTCATTCTATACATGTAGCTTGCCATTATTACAATTTTATTGAAATTGACTTGACATGCATCTTAAGATATACTGGACTACAGGTATACGGTCTCTGCTCTTAGACATACTGATAATTTTTTGT
This sequence comes from Lytechinus variegatus, assembly GCF_018143015.1. NCBI lineage: Eukaryota > Metazoa > Echinodermata > Echinoidea > Temnopleuroida > Toxopneustidae > Lytechinus > Lytechinus variegatus. The sequence continues at coordinate 305,423 of NC_054747.1, forward strand.
TCTCAATCTTCCTCACCTTTTCCAGTTTGTTGCCTTCCATAACTTTTTCTTGAACATACACTCATACGTTCATACACACACCCCCATTCACATGCAAACAGACACACACACACATGCACACATTCAGGATTCTGACTCTCTCCACTACGTGTGTCTATTTACTGTTCTCAGTCTCTCTATTTTCTTATGTTCCTTAAACTTCGTTACTCCCTTAAACCGCGTTTCAGTTACACACTTTGCTTTATACAAGTATACAACTTTCTCTAATTATACCCCCCCCCCTATCTCCCCCTCTCTATATACAGTGCGTCCCAGAAAAGAATAATAAGGATTGTAGAATTGGTCTCTGAAAACGGGTTTCTTTTTTACTGGGACGCATTGTATACATTTGTCAATAATTATAAATTACATAAGCGCTAAATCAAATAAACGGATTGAGATAATATTTGCGACAATAATTGGCCCTTTCTTCTTCTTTTCCTTTCCGTGTATTGTGTCATCAATAGGAATAGAAAACACCATCAAGGATGTATACACCACCAATGTTGGTACCTTCACTTCTATGTTGACGATAACATCACTGAATTCTTCATGGGTTGGCGAGTATATATGTTGGTTCAAAAATCAAGAGAAAACGATTTCCGTTCAACTATTCGGTACGAATTATTTTTCAACTTTTACTTTCAAACCGGAGAGAGAGAAAAAGTAGCAATCTAGTTGATTTTGTTTGTATTTTTGAATTAATATAAATGGAACTGAAGATCGTCTGGTAATATTTGCAATATAAACGTTATTTTTATACACATAATCAATTTGTATGATTGTATGAAAAATAATGTCGATTGAGATAATAAAACAAATAATGTTAAAGCTATTTGACCAAAACAGCTTACTTTTTACTTTTTTACTTTTTCTGTACCCTGTTAGAAAATTTATAATGAAATAAAAAAAATCCTGCAGCATAGTCTCAAGAAAACCTGTAATCTTACCAGATTGCGTAATCTTACAGGAAATTGGTATTTGGTGTATGGAACCTTACACATTTCCTTAAATAAAACACAATGTTGTCCTTTTAAACAAACCTGTTGAGTTACTTTGGAGAAAAATTCTTATTTCGTGAATTTACAAAATGATTCAGTTATTGCTTTTTGCAAAATCTTTTTTCTTTAAAATCAGTTTTTTTAGAGTTGGTCTGACATGCACTTACATAATGTAAGCCATTGGAATCCACTTTATAAATTATATGGAGCTGTTCCTTAGGCCTTTTGAAAAAAAACCCTCACATCCAGAATATATTTTTTTTATTTTTGCTTTTGAATCAGGGATGCCAACGTCATCACCATCTGAAAGCAATGGCACGCTAAATCAGTCATCGACTTCAAATGTAACGGTAGTGACTAATGAGACAATGGTATACAATGCCACAATGATGTACAACGTCACTACGACTCAAACACAAAACGTCACAATGGTTTATAACGTAACATCCCAACCTACACCGTACTTCATGAATGACACGTCACACAACGTCACAATGATGATAAATTACACCACGGCATCAGGTACGAAAACAATGTGACGACGGAGTTGTGTGTAATTTTGCAGATTTCAGTGTGTGTTAAGGAGATGCGATACCTGATGATTTAGCGAGCGAGTGTATTTATACAAGCCGTTTCTATCATTTCAGTATATTAATTTTATCAATTTCGTTTTATCGGCAATTGCCGCTTGTATCTAAATGCCCAAAATCAAACGTAATTGGAAATGTGATTTTTGTTACTTTATTATTTTGTTTTCAAGACGCACCTTCTCTGAGTTTTCTTTTCTTTTCTCTTCCAAAAGAAACTAATATTACAATACTGGCCAAGCAACATAATGCATCTATGTCAAATGCCACTACACCATCAGTAAACGATACTACGCCCTCAATCTGTCCACAATGGAGAGGTAACAGGACAGTTTTAGAGCGGTCCTACGTCATAGAAGATCGGGGAATGACGTCATTCTTCAGGGGTTGGGTCGACGTACAGGGACAAGGAGCGGCCAATGATTTTTGCAGGTATTTGGCAACGAAAGTTCATGTCATTATAAACAAAGGATACCGTCGTTTAATAAATCATCTATACAGCATCATCTCTTATCTTCGAAACTTTCTGATAGTATTTTATGCAGTTAATAATAAGTTGAAAGCGTTTCCTAAGTTCAGACGTTTTCCTCTGTTTCACATTGGAAAATGAATTTACTTTACAGAAACAGAACATGAAAATTCTGCAATAACGTGTTATAGATAACAAACCCTAAATACATAGGCAAAACAAAAATCTTGCCAACTTTTTGGTCAGAGGCCTTTTAGCAATATAAACTGAAAAAAAATAAAATGATTTCGTTACCTGTATTATGACTACTACTATTATTGTTTTTCTTTTATGGACTTTATAGTCATGCTGGTAATTGAAACCTGTTGCAACTAATTTCATTAAGTAATTTCTGCAGTTTTACATGTTACATCACTCCAGTCAAAGGCTTCGACAGACGAAATACATTGTCATATTTTACTTCTTTAGTTTTTTGGGCTTCAACATTTCGAATCAAAAATATTTTTCTCTCATTCAGTCATTAACAAAAAATTGATATGATAAATTCGTACACCAATTTACCATTACGAATATAAAAATGGTTTTCAAACAGAAAAATACATTATTCCATTTTATTATTGATACCTTTTAACCTATTATCCTTTGCATTATAATCATCACCATCATCAATGTCATCATTATTTCTAGTATCAATAATTCCAGATTCATTACGGCTAGCATTATTCGACATCTGCATGCCCTGAAATTTGCATTATTTTTTTTCTTTTTTCCATAGAATAGTAAGAACTGATGGGAAACCGTTCATGTCCTGTCTACTGGCTGGTTCGATGGAAGATGACCTATTAGCATACACATCTCCCAACCCCTCCGAAGAATGGTTTGACCCAGGCTATTCCAATACTTGGTATATGAAAGACGAAGATGAAGATGGACGAGATGACTATTGCAGGTAATAGAAGGCTATAGGTTTCACGGGCCTAATAACAACTGGCAGACAAAAGATATTCATTCGAGCCAACCCAATCTAAATTTTTAAATTTGATATCGCTGATTGACAAAAATGAATAATTATGACTAACAATCATGACAATCTATCACTGATTCTAGGGAAGGTACCTACTAAACTTTCCTTTTCCAAATTTGAAAGATATATCACAACTTTGGAACTATTTTTTTTACTGGCGGCGAAAGAATAAGGGCCATCAGCAGGATGCAATTCAGACCCATAACTCGAGTGAAGAGTTTGCACAACAGACTACTCCCAGCGTGCGTGTGTGTGTGTATGAGGGGGGGGGGAGGGGTAGCTGAATATTGCTGCGAATCAACAAAAGTAGGTAGATATGAATAAACCCATGCAAAGGTTATCATTAGCCGATCTTTAAATGATTCACTTTCGTTCAATTTTAGTTGCTTTTTTTGCAATAATTTATTATTTTTTTAATTATGTTTTAATTATAACAAATTGAAATAAATCACAAAATTTACAAATGATTATTAGGTGATTGCAGATCACAAGTTAGTTACACAAAAAGACAAAATAACAACCATAATAACAAAAAAACCTTACCCACTTATCCTCCCCCCCCCCAAAAAAAAAAGTAATTGGGCAAAGTGATGACTTAATATCAGTGTTATCTATTAAATATAGGTGATATGGTAAATAAAGTAGACAAAACGAAATATACAAGCTATGATTATGAAGTGGTGTCCAAACAACTATTCATAGGATTAAAAAACACAACCGGTTATCCAAGACGACATGATTATGGAGGTTTTTAAACGAACAAGTATATCAAGGAGACTGAGATACAAGTTGCATGAAAAAATGGGATCTGATGTCTACAACCATTTAACAAATGCAGTGCAGTATTATTTCAAAAATGGGACACAAACGCTTAATTGTTATCCTATACAATGTATACATGCAGCAGATCCACTGTATGAATCATCAAAATACCGGAAAAGGTTATCATGGTCAATGGGCGGATACAATCACAATGATCACATAGATAATGCGTGTTTTTATTGTTCATAATACAACGATGGAAATTACTGTTATCATTTTCTGGTTTAGTGGTCGTTTTGTGTTTATCGGTTTTATTTATTTTTGGTGACGTACACAAACATTACCTTGGGAAAAGAACACACTATAATTAGTATTATTTTTATCTTCTCTTTCATGTTATTTGGTACCTGATTTTTATTCTCTTCTCCATCTATTTCATATTTGCTAATAATTAGCTTGATCTTCTTTCCTCTCTGGCAGTTATGTCACCTCCCACTTCTAACTTTCTGGGTTTTAGGGGGTTCAAATTCCGGTTGTTTTAATTTATTTCGTTTTGAGATTAGTCTTCCCTTACTGCCTAATCCCGTCTTCGCCACTGGCGTACAATCGCGTCTTCGACCCATGTCACCCAAAAAAGTTCTACGATCAATGTCATAATGCAATTTTTTCAAGTATTATATCAAACTCTTTCACAAAATCATTTTTTTTATTTCAAAATGGTAAAAAAGAGTACCGGCTCATTTCATTTTCTTGGCGCTTTTAAGAAAGGGTCTCTACAGGCCAACTTTGGCCCTCTTTTGTTTTTTTCTCATTACGCTGCTGCCCCCTTCTTTATTTCTCCCCGATTCCCATTCTCTCAGTTTCCTTACTTTTGAAAGTGTAAAGTGAATACTTGACTACAATTATCAAATCGATACTGAGGTATTTATGAAAGACTTTTCATTCTTCCTTTTAAAAACAAAACCACAGATGCGTCGGAAGTGTACCGGATACAACGGTTGTATGTATGAAAGCTGGACCTGCTGGATTCGAGGGTCACGAAAGAGATTTTACACCGGAAAGCTCACCGATGGATTGCTTCTACCTCACCGCTGATCCCTTCTTTGGATTTCCGTAGTTGTGGTCAGCAATAAACTCCAGGGGTGTGTTTCATGCAACACATTTTCAGTGATTTCCACTGACTGATCTGACCTAAACCAATCAGAAGCAAGGATTTATGTAGCTAATAACAGTTTCAAGTGAAGGTCATTGACTATTTCGTTTTATGAAATGGGTCCCAGATTGCCTGGAAGGGAACATGTTTTCTCCATTTAAGAGTGGATTTCATTTCAAAAGGACTGGGATAGCAGCAGGCCTAATCTATCCACGTCATTCAAGAACCCTCCAATCAGATTACATCATGGTACCTAGAAACTTGCTCTGAACCCTTTGGATATTTAGCTTCCATCTTGGATGTATTCATTCATCTTTTGACAGTTGTTTGAAATGAGAAATGCGATGAATCGAAAAAACGCATTCGAATGTTTCAATATCTTGATTCAGAGATGTCATGGTTCATTCGAAGAAGGCACCAAGGTCATCAAATTAGGCGTAATCTGCCCTTGAACATTTATTAAATAGGATATTTACAGATCAGTTATTTTTTCAGATTAAATAATGGATTTCATTAAAAGATTTTTTTAACAGAATGGAAAAGTGACTGCGCCAAGTAGCCAGACGAAAGAATAGATTATTTCTTCTTCTGATTAACTACTATCTTAGTTAAAGGTCAAGTCCACCTCAGAAAAATAATGATTTGAATCAATAGAAAAAATCAGACAAGCACAATGCTGAAAATTTCATCAAAATCGGACGTAAAATAAGAAAGTTATGACATTTCAAAGTTTCGCTTATTTTCAACAAAATAGTTATATGAACGAGCCAGTTACATCCAAATGAGAGAGTTGATGATGTCACTCACTCACTATTTCTTTTGTTTTTTATTGTTTGAATTATACAATATTTCAATTTTTACGAATTTGATGATTAGGACCTTCTTGCCTGAAGCACAGAATGTTAAAATAATGGAATTCCACGTGTTCAGGGAGGAATGAAACTTCATTTCACATGACAATGACGAGAAAATGAAAATATTTCATATAATAAAATACAAAAGAAATAGTGAGTGAGTGATGTCATCAACTCTCTCATTTGGATGAAACTGGTTCGTTCATATAACTATTTTGTTGAAAATAAGCGAAACTTTAAAATGCCATAACTTTCTTATCTTACATCCGATTTTGATGAAATTTTCAATGTTATGCTTGTTAAATTTTTCTCTTTCTATTCAAATCAAGTTTTTGTTGAGGTGGACTTGTCCTTTAAGAATCAGAATACTCTTAATTCATCTTTCACAGTAAGTTAAACATGTTTACAGAGAAAATTTTAATTCAATTTCCCAAAATATGCTGTTATGTTGTTTTTTCTTTGATGATTGTAGGATGATGATTATACCTGCGAAGTTAAAACGCTGTTTAAGATTTTATACAACGCTGTTTACTAAATGAACCTTACAGTATATGTTTAACAATTTAAACAATTTAAACAATTTCTTTCTTTTTTGTTTCATTTCTTGAAGATTGGATTTGAAAATTAAACCTTGTTGCTTATCCCTTGTTAATACTGTTTAACCAATTACCGTAAGGTTCATATATATAGTAAACAGCGTTGTATAATTGTTTTGTCGGTGTATTTCTTTGCTATTTATTCAAAGTATGTGGGCATAGGCATACACTTTCAACGAATTGCATGACATTTGCTCTGGCGACATTTGCTACGTTTTAAATTCCACACACCTATTTCAACCCTGGATTTAACGCTATATCCTGTCCTAAACCTAACCATAAACCCTACAAAAAAACCGCATTGCAATCATAACCCTAACCATATATCTTAGACGAAATAACACGCGGAGCTATTGTCGCCGGAGTTTCGCTTTCAACGACGCATTTCACATTTGAACGAAATGGATATAGATTGCCAAATGACTGACTTGAAATGATCTGAAATATTTTCACCACACGCGTTTTTATTGCAGCAAATTATTTCAGGGAGCATGATTTAAATTGCTGCCATTGGAGCTTTACCAAAAAATATATCCCGGATTGCCTTGTCTATTTTTAAGTAGAATTGTAGAAACATATGTTTTATTAGATTTACCTCCCTTCAGAGAAGAGAACACACAAAAAATGGAACATAAATTATTTCTGCAAGAGTAACGGTTTGCAACTCGTTTTCAGCGATTACTACGATCTGGAATTCATTTCAAATTATCAAGAGTAATTTTCTGGGAGAGATGTCGAAAACATAAAGCTCAATTACATCAAACCTTGCGACTTTGTTATCTAACTGTGTAGATGATAAAGAGGGAGGGGTGTATTATTCCTTAAATCTAGGGAGAGTAATTAAGACCCTACAGTATTACCATAACGCGCATTACCTCATAATTAATTTTGCACAAAACATGTATAAGTTTTATTGTAAACATGATCTGATTTTAAATACGAAGCAATGTAAGTTTAAAGTGTTATCTTGTTCATGTTTTTATAGCATTCATTTGCGACGGTAGTTATGAACGTTGGTATATACAGTATTGTAACGTGTTGAAAACAAACTATTTTAATTGAGTTTGTTATGAAAAGTATGATCATTATGGTATTATATAGTTTATTGTATATATTTTTTTCGGTATCACATATTTTTAACATTTAAAACAAATACTCAAAATGTAAATAATTTTATATCATTTCTTCACAGAATTTTGTATCCGTTGTAAAAGTAAAGGACAATTGCTCTGTAGAAACAATCTTTTGTCAGAATTGTTGTTACCACCTTTTTACCACATGTATCAAGAGTGTAATATTTCCTCTGTAATATTAGAATAAATTGACAACAAACGTATATTAAAGCTTGTGTATAGTTTTGGTAAATCCACCAAAATGCACCTATCACTATTCCAATTTATTGCTAGCTAATATGAATGGATATGCCCTATAACAGTTATGATGGGAGGATATGAAATGAAAATGTGTTTTACAGGATAAATTTTGCGATTTTACATGGAAATTTAACTTGATTGGGTCACCCGATCAAATTAAAATATCTGTGTGTTTTTGTCATTCAATAATTCCAAATCATGGAATGGGCTGAAACTTTCAAGATATGTTCTTTGTAACTTTTGGATATCTAATCACTAAATTTATAAAATAAGTGCGTGAATGCCCATTTGTTTTTAAACAAGCATCGCCGAGAGAGGGCGCTATATATCCAAGATTTGAATATTTGAAATTTTCTTAGAAAAGTGCAGTTGAAAAATATCTAACGGTCTCTACGCTTCAATAAGACTGTCATATTAGATGATATTCGATTTACCAAAGCTATACACAGGCTTTAAGTAAAAAAATGAGGTGACTAATGATAAGTACATGAGTTTCACATCGTTTATCAAAACAGAGATCAAGTGATTGTGATATTACACCAACCTGGTGGCCTGTACTTTCACTGATGATGCATGATGATGGTAATGATGGCAGGGGCGGATCCAGGATTTCCCAAATGGGGGGGGGATTTTTCGGAGGAAAATTTTGACAAGCCCCCCCCCCAAAAAAAAAAAAAAGGATTTCAACCACAAATTAAGGATATTTCGTACCCGAAAAAAAATTTGACAAGCCAAAAAAAAAAATGATTTTTAGCCACAAATTAAGGATATTTCGTACCAGAAAAAAAGTTACAAGCATTACTCTGTGCACCCCCATCCCAACCTCGATCCGCGTCTGGATGATGATGTGATTTCGGTTCCCGCCTTGCCTTTTTTTACATTATGTGTGGACATGAAGGGATGTGATGCTGAAACCTTCTCCAGAATTTCTGCTCCGTATCTGTGTTAAAACAAGGCAAAACAAGAAGGAAAAAAAAAAACGTTTAAATTGTCCCTTTTCGTCATTGGCATGTTTTGTAACTAGTAGCGTTCCCGTCTAAATTTGCAACCAAATTAATTTATCACAAAATGTCGTATGTCCCTGGTGCACGACTTATTTATGAAATTGTCTACACAATGTTCAGGAATTAGGCATATTTTTCCTCCTCGTTTCAATCTCACCGATTGCAATTTGCATGTGGTAGATTATAAAGCACAACATGTTACCTCAAGCAGTTGAGATTAAGTTGAAGTGTATACTACTACTTCAAATTCTACAGGTTTTGAATAGAGACCACAATTTTTTGTTTTGGCAACGGTTTAAAAACTAATCAGAGAAGAAAGATAAGTCCAAAGAGGAACTTCAACTGCATAATTTTTAAATAGACGCAGCCTGCATGAAGCCAATATAAATAATTGTTATCCATGTTTGTTATGTCTCCCCAACAATGTGCAAACAGTACTTACATGTACAAACTGATTGGGTATTCATTTATGACATTTATGATTATCATAACTGTTTACACGTTCAAGGGGCCGGAACAGAACAAACTTTTTATTTCCAACACAATCATGACATTTATTTGTATATAGGTACAACTATGGTAATTGTTTGCAAGTCCAAGTAGCCGGAACAGAATAAACTTGTATCCCCAATATCAGGAATATTGCAATATATTCCTGACAATTATGAACAACCATCGATGCGTGGCGACAGTAAAAAAAAAGTCGTTTCGTTAATCAAACTCATCCGACCTTCGCTAAAACCTTTATTAAACAAATCGCGTGCACGATACATAATTTTTCTCTCATCCTGATGATGACCACAGTTCTATATTTTTCAGTTGCCATGGTTCTTGGTGGGCCTTGGTTCCATGTTTCAGTAATTTCCGCAATTTGTTCATATACATTCCCTTTCAACCACATTTACTATTCATAACGCAATATTGTTATAAATGGACATGCTCAGTTGCTTTTAGGAATGTTGCTTCGAAGTCGATGGAAACAATACTAAAAGCTTGGTTAGTCTGAAAACTATCATCCAGAAGAAGGATCGCTGTATTTTGAACATCAATTCATTTAAAAACACACATATCTCTGGGCTTCTGATGATAATCACGATGGAATAGCAAACAATGAATTCGGACAGGAATTTGTTTGAAAAGTGTATCGTTTTCGCTTTAAAAAGTTATTAACTGTTTAATAAGCGATAACGGGATCACATACTCTTCATATACCTAAGAGCAATGCGGATAATTCAATAAAAATTGCGTTCACAAACTCGGAAAATAAAAGCCGCATCATTGTCAGACGATTCGACAGGGCTTCAAATAATCAACCAGAGGTGGGATCGTATCTCATCTCTTAACCTGGAAACCGGCTGTTCGTCGTCATGGCCACCTTGATGTCACTCGTATTGTACATAGTCGCTACATGTATGACTGGTAAGATCGATAAAAGAATATACACCTTTTTAAAGTCAAACTCCCTAAGTTCTGCCATTTTTCATATGTTGACAAGAATCTCTTTATCATATTATTTTACGTTTAATACGATAGTGACGCCTTTGTAAATTTGAGTAAAATCGTAAGCTGCTTTTATCATTAAAAGATGATTGGACAGTTTTTGTATTGATATCATATCGTAAATGAAAAAAAAAACTGTAACGTCATCGATTTTTTAATATCAAACTGTGATGTACACATGCAATTTCAAACTCTTTTTTTATATTTTTTTAAAAGTTTTTTACATTGACCCTTTAGATGGTATTTCTGCGACATGATTTTTCAGTGTACAGAAATAATTTAGTTGTTACGCAGATCAGCCATTACAGTGGATGGGGGAGGGATTAAGTGATTTCCTTGGCCTCACCATGGTCTCACCATGGATAGTTATTGGCTTGATAAGGCATTGGAAATATACTTTAAATTTCTCTTAAAATTTAGGATATTAATTTCACTTCTACAATAAAGCCCAAACTAGTGGTATTGTAACACACTGACTGAATGAACTTTAGCTTTCAGTTTATTAGAATGTCATTCTTCGAATCAGCGATAAGCATAAATAAATCATTTAAGTCGGCACACAGTTAAAAATTATATATATATATATATATATATATATATATATATATATATATATATATATATATATATATATATATATATATATATATATGTATATATATATATACACACATATATATATATATATAAATGTATATATATATATATCTGACGGTCAATCGGATCTGGCTCGCCCTAACCAATAACCCGTCTCTGTGGTCTAGTGGTTAAGGCATCGGCGTTCAAAGCTTGGGGCCCGGGTTCGATTCCCGGCAGAGACATGTTTTCGGCATCACCATTTTTTCCAAAGGGTAGAGAGCTCTGGGGAACCTTGATTTAAGCTACGCCTACCATTGTTCACTTCATCCATTTCTTTACAATATATACATACATATATATATATATATATACATATATATATATATACATATATATATATATCATGCATAAAGCTTTATTATGTTTATTAGATGGTTATTTTTCTGAAATAAAATTATTTTTATTGATCTTATTTGGCCCAGATAAGCGAGATAAGCACAGAAGGGGTGGGGCGTAACTAGCTTGGATTTTTTTATTTACACAATATGATAAATGCAATGGTCTAGTAACCAGGTTTGTCGCCATTATGTAAATATTTAGGAAATCAATATTGATCGTTTTACTTAGCAATATCAATATACGGAGATGAGTAATACCGTTCAGGGACATTATCAATCACACGAAACCGGATAGAATAACCAAAATCGTGACACTGAAACGCAAGTTATGTGAAATCACTTACTGCGATTACTTTCTATTAACGTGTTTGTATTTTTCATTGTATTCATGCTTCGCATATAATCACGGACATTTTTTTTATCTTACTCTTTTCTTTTTATTTGTATAGGGACTTAAAAAGACAAATGTTCATGCAAACTTATCAAAATATTTTTGTTATGATGCATTTTTATATGATGTTTGCTATTTGAAAAAAGATCTGTGATTTTGAAGATTAACTTTGGATTAACACAAGCGGTTTATTTTTTTTTAATTAGATAAATAATTCATTTCTGTATATTGAAATCTATTCCTGCCTTTGAGTGTGTTGATTGGCAACGGAATTTTTTTAGGTTTATAATGCAATAATCTTGCAACCCCTTATGACCAAAAAACATGTTACCCCTACGATACAATTCGCAAATTTTGCTCGGCTATTTTCGCCATTCAATATACACCCCCCCCCCCAAAAAAAAAAAGGGCAATCATAAAAAAAGAAGCAAAACTAGAAACCAAAATCAAACAAACACAGAAATATAAGTCATTATTCGTAGTAGTATATGTTTCTTTATCCTACTCTATACCTTGGTACACGATGTCCACCCCCCCCCACACACACACATTTCCTCCAACAAATGATGATGCCATCTGGAATTTTATTTTTTCTTTTCATATTACACAGCATATGCGCGTGCAGAATGCAGCTCTCCGGATTGGGTGTGTCCACATTGTACTGCTTCTACAGCTGCAGAGACGTCTGTGTTTCCTATTGGAACTTACTTGGTGTGGGGGTGTGAAGAGAACTACGCCATGGAGGGACCTTCTGACGTCATAGTGTGGATTTGCGGTGCGGATAGCCAATGGAGTGGAGAGCCGACACCTAACTGCGCAGGTAAATAATAGAGTGAGTTAGTTTGTTGTAGGTGTGTGTGTGTGTGGGAGATAGAGAGAGGGGGGGGGGGTAAAAGTTTATCCTGTTGATTCATTACTTTATTTATTGCTTTCATAAATTCTATCATTAGCATTGTGAAATATATCATTATTTGCTCTCATTATCTCTGTATTTTATAATTATTATCATCATTATTATCAATAATATTTGACCTATAATTACAATTATTATCGTTGTTTATTGGTGTCATCATTATCCTCATTAATTTTCATTACCCTCATTCATACACTGTACTTTTCCCAGATTATCTAAAGCCCAAATGCGACAAAACGTGGAAATTTACTCCAAGAACAGAATCTTAAACAATCCGAAAACATGAAAATAACGAAAGGGAGAACGGAATATACCACTACATCGTTATTGAAGAGGCGATTAATTAGATTAAGATGAGTGATAAGAAGTGCATAAATTAGGAAATGTAATAAATGAAGACATCTTAATCAAATTTAAATAAATACAAAAACAAGTGAAACTCGATCAGCCTTTGGTACACCTCTATACATCATAAAAATCGATTAAAATCAATTATGAAGGAAGATTTCCTTCTCTAAAAAAAGATACTAAACTACTCCTTTTTTGTTTTATTGGTGTAACCCAAAACCTGAACGACGTCAAAATGCATTGTGGTATGTTTTATATTCCATTAGAATCGATAACCACCTGTCCGGACCCTCCTGTTCCTGCATATGGTGAAGTGAACCCGGCGGGTGTGGCCCGATACAGACCTGGTGATACCGTTCAGTACTCTTGCAAGACTGGATACCAGCTGATGGGGAGTACTGACAATACGTGCGGGAATGACCATTCTTGGGGGCATGCGGCTCCGACGTGTCAAAGTAAGAAGGCTTATATTAAAAGGGAAGTTCGCCCTAGCAATGAGGTGGCTTATTGACTTTAAAACAGAAACAAAAATATTAAGAAAAAATATTGCTGAAGGCTTGATACAATTATATCCAAGAATACGGGGCTCATTGGTGACGTCACATGCTAGCAACTCCCCTTATGTCATACGATAGATTGCATTTCCTCAACGGTACAGGATGGACTATATCCGCTTTTTTATGGAAAGCTGTGTAAAATGAGTTTCTGATGTATACATGTACCGCAAAAGCATAATGACTTCCTAGTATTCCTTTCCAAACGGCATTTTGTGGAATCTTTATTACTCGACATACGTAGAGGTTGCTTCCCAGGTAGCAAGCCCATATGGGGCCCACGTGGATCCCATATTTTCCGAAACGTCGGCCCCATAGGGGCAAACCATCTGGGGCCCTAAGCCATCTGCACCCAAGAAGCATATGGGGCCCATATGGGTAACCCCATATAAGACAGATGGGACCCATATCCCCAATTTCTTAACTGGGTACAATATGGGTTTATTCACATGGGCAACATATGGGGTCTATTTGGGGCCCACAAGGGTCTCATATTCTTTGACACATGGGTCCCATATGGGCAATACATGTGTGCCCCATGTATGTTTTAATCAATTAAAAAAATATATTAATTTTTTGTCATTAAGGTGACAACCCAATACTCTCATCCTTATCATTTTATCATATCCTATATTCATACGTCCTAACCCTAAATCCTAATCCTATCCTACACCTAACCACTGAATCTTGTTATTGACTTCTATATTCCTACGTCCTAACCCTAAATCCTAATCCTATCCTACACCTAACCACTGAATCTTGTTATTGACTTCTATATATAGAGCGAGTTTGCTATACTTGACAGGCTATGGTTAATAACAATTTTCAATATTTAACCTTGAAAATTTTCTCCTGAAATTAAATGTTTCGATTTTTAATTCTATGGTAATAAATAACATACTTTTCTGAAACTTCATGGTGGAATCCTTGCATAAACATAAACATATTAATTGATGTAGCTGTATTAGCTAAAATTTTGGTCATTTATTGTTGTAATGAATATTCATGAGTGCAGTCCAGATCGATCCAGTGATATGACCCAGATACATCCTAGATGTGTCCCATATATTTTTGCCCATCTGGGTCTCACTTGGAAATGCCCATCTCCAGCCCAGATGATATTCATCTCGTACATATGGGCTCAGATATAATCCAGATGAGCCCCATATATCTGGGCCCCATGTGGACCTACCGACTAGCCCATACGGTTTCTATATGGTCCATATGGGTCCCAGATAACCCAAATTTTATCCCTATGGGGCCCAGATATTTATATCTGGGAAGTTTATCATATGGGTACCATATTTGCTTGAACACATCCAAATCAGAATGGCGATGCGATGTCCATGTTAATCCCATATGGGTCCCATATTTGCTTGAACATATCCTACCAAGAATTTCAAGCCCACGTTAATCCCATATGGGTCCCATATTTGTTGGAACATATTCTAACCACTAATGCCAAGCCCATGTTAATCCCATATGGGTCCCATGTTTGCTTGAACATATCCTACCCAGAATTTCAAGCCCATGTTAATCCCATATCGGTCCCATATTTGCTTGAACATATCCTACCCAGGATGGCATGCCCGTGTTAATCCCATATGGGTCCCATATTTGCTTGAACATATCCTACCCAGAAATTCAAGCCCATGTTATTCCCATATGGGTCCCATATTTGCTTGAACTTATCCTACCCAGAATGGCAAGCCCATGTTAATCCATGTGGGCGCCATATGGGTTCTTACGTACCTTAACTATGAATGGTATGCCCATGCTAATCCCATATGGGTCCCATAGGGGCAGGCTAGCAAAAACCCCATATGTCAAAATTCATATGGTCCCCATATGGGACCAATGGGAAAACCCACATCCGGCGTTCCATATTTTTCCCATCTGGGTGCCACATGAGCTTTCTACCTGGGTTGTCTATAACATTTTTTAACTTCATACATGTACGTCCATCATTCGTTGAAAAATGTGAAATCAAACTTTTAAGAATATTTATTTTCTCTTTAAAAACAGCTGTTTTAAGGATTAACTTCATTTTTACGGCATCCACCGTTTTGCATGATCAATCACAGGGGTCGCAGAAATAAAAATTAATCGTCAAATTAACGAACCATGTTTAGGAGCAATGTATTAAAATATATAAAAAGCAGTAAATAGTAGTTGAAGTAACGGTACCGGTTGCAGTATAATTATCATTATTATAATTAGTACTTGTAGAAGGATAAGATGTAGAATATGTGAATGCATTATTAGTCGTAATTTGTTGCAGCGCCGATTGTTGTTGTTGTTCGAATTAGTAATGGTAATAGCAACAGCTATATTACAAATAAAGGAAACCGTTGTCTTCAACTTCATCGACTTACTATCAAGGTAAACCCGTTTTTTCAATATTTGGAAAGAGTTAAAGCCAGCAATAATCGTCAACATATCTCTTTAGGTTTGTGAGTAAATGAGTAAATTCAGATGTGTGATTTCTTTGAAAGTTTCAGCGACAGTGTGTAACGCAGGAAATCTCGGAGCCCTTATAGGCACTGACAATGCCATGGTCATGACATCTCGACATAGCTGCATCATAGGAGACAACTTGGTAAATGACTGGCTCTCACAAGAAACCATGACATCGAACGATGCCAAGAATACTTGTCGAGATCGAGGCGGTTCTTTCCAAGGTAAATTAATTTGCGGTTGGGACGATTGGTTTATATTCCCTGTACTTGACCCAGCCTTGGTCAAAAAGCGTCAATACATGCTTGTTATATGGACGAAGCAGTTGTGAAGTTGCACATGAAAGTAAGCATCCCCCGAAATTTAACGAACCTACTCTTCTCTCATTACAAATTGTAATGATGCACCAATTCAATGTGTCTATTAAGTTAAGATCCCGTTGAAGTACACTGTACCTAGACATCTATTCGGCTGGATATATTTAAAGAAATAGATACATATATACATGAATAAACAGAGAAACACAAAAGGCATGTAGATGAAACTAATCGACGTATCATTTCTATCAGGAAATAATTTGTTCAAGAGTGTACCCAAGCCAGCTCCCGGGAGGTCACTCTCCACATTGCCTGCTACGCACCCGCATCCAGAACTTGCTTCAAAAAGTGTCCCGTTTCAGGCTCTCAGGCGTCGGTCGACGTCTTTGGCAAAAGAGTTGCATTTCACAACTTTTCGCTGATAAATTGCCTACTAAGGTAGCATTTCCTCTCACTCTTCACGCCATGTAGGGTTGCTAATTTGGTTCTGAAGATTACACCATTTCGGGTTGCAAATTTAAGGAGATCTACGCCATTTAGGGATGCAAGTTTGGGTAAATTTGAGGAGACCGTGGAACAGACTTAAGCCATTAACACCATGAACATGATGAAGGGCGTGATTTGAAAGGATTCAAAATAATCCTCGCGCACGTAGGCCAGCGCAGCGCTTATGAGAATTACCCCTGTACCGTCCTAGCTACATTGTAGATACAAGTTTACTTGAATGAAGAGTACCTGTGCATGTATAACTTAGGGAAAATGTATTATGTTGGTAGTGCTGTGTTTTGGTTTCTGTTTGTCTATTTTATTTGATTCCTATATTATTATTTGTTTCATTATTAATAAAAACAAGAATATAAGGTTCAATTAATGTATGCATTTTTCAACAGTTTAACTGATATGGATTTTTTAAAGTATTAATACAATTTTTAAAACGAATGTTACTATTGGTGATGCGTAAGTCAGTCAAGGCAAGCAACCTTTTTTCACTTGCATTCATTTATTTAGGCTAAAAGATGGCATTCAAAGTTACTAAGACAGGTCTTCTTGAGAATATCATGTTGGCCTTACTTTCAATTACTTCGAAAAAAATGAATGTATACTTATTGTAAATTTTAAAATGACATTAAATGAGAAGTGTGCCCCCCCCCTTGAAAGTAAATACCCTTCTTTTTCCTTGCCTAATCTATTCTCGTAAAAATGTACCCCCTTTTGGAAAATCTTGTAACATCCCCTGCATCAGTCATCAGAATGGAATCAAATAAATCAATTTTGATGTTTACGCTACTTAGGGTATCGAATAAGGGCATTTTCCTGTTTACGCCACTTAGGATGGCCTTTCTTTTAAGGGTTACACCACTTAGGGTTGGAAATTTAGTTAATGTACGCCATCTCGGGTGCATTTCGGAGGTTGTCGGACACGGATACGTGGCAGTCCATGTGGAGAGTGACACCCCCCCCCCCCAGAAGTGGAAAGGGATGTCTTGGAACTGTACCAGAAACACTGCCTCTCTTGTATGAAATATTCATTAGATAACGATAAAACGACATGTTAACAGCAAGGAATTTTCTTTATTCACATGCAGTGCAATGCCAAATCCATATTCTGTAAAAAATTAGATGCCATTTTTCTGTTGCCAACTAAAAATAAAATGTTTTCCAGTCCAAATTAATATCATGTTTTATTCAACTGATTCAGGTGAGCTGGCTTTGATTAAAACGCAAACAATGCAAGAGGACGTTCGGCGACTTCTTAATCAGCCAAAGGCGTATGGTATCGATTTATCAACCTACCTCTGGATAGGTCTCAAGGAGGGTCGAAATTGGAAGTGGTCCAACGTTGGCACCGGTGGGTAATAAAAGGGGAAAATGTCAGAAAGGTGTATGAGAAAAGAATATCTTTTCATTTCTATCTTCCAAAACATTTATAAAAAAATAATTGCACAAAAGTGGGTTTAGATTTCACAATTGATTGGAGATGTATGTGTTCGATAATATAAAAAATACAGAAGGGGGAATTGTAATACACTTCAACACGTACATGTAAAAGGAAGGCAGAAGCTAATGGAATCAGCTATATCAGGTTAGTTTTGCAGATCCTATTCAAGTTAAGATATGACTATAAGAAACTCCCGAATCAAGGTCTACTCTTTATTTTCATTTTTATTTGTTGCTTATAGTAAGAACCAACACTAAAAAAAGCTCTAATTGATCTAATTTGTACCCTTTAGGTGATTCGAGCATCTATCGCTTATTCTGGGCCGATGATCGTCCTAGTGAAGTTTCTGGAACCAATTGTATTTCTTTGAGTTCTTCGGCAAGCTATCAGTGGGTGGATACTCCGTGTAGCAGTAGTCGTCGTTTCATCTGTCAATACGGTAAGCTATGGCTATTGCAGAGGAAGCGACCTGACCAAGGTCGTTGCAAGAAACTTGTGGTCAATTGCAAGTCTATTTTCATTCCCGAAATCAAGGATATGCCGTGCAATTAATTGCAAATTTGCGATTGATTGCTATTCTGCTCCGTGAAACAAGGAGTGTAATCCGATTTGCTAAAGTTAAAAGCTATCAATCAACTGTAAAATGTAACAGAATATTTGCAATTGATTGCAATATTTTCCTGCAACACCCCCTAAGAGTGTGGTCTCCCATTGTTGAACAGTTGAATGTATGCTATTCAAGGGATGATCTCACTTTGTCATCAAGTTAGAATAGTACTGCGCTTGTGTAAAGAGGCTTCATTGTATTGAAAAGGAAAAGAAACTATTTTGATACTTGGTATGGAATTATTGTTGCGTGAATATACTGAGTAGTTATTTAGTGTGCTAACAGTCTTAATTTACAAACGTATGGTGATTCTTCATAAATAAAAGTTATGATCATATTGAAAAAAAAAATACTCACGTCATAATTAAAGTTCGTTGACCCTATTTGGGCGTCGTGGTCTAGTGGTTAAGACTCTCGCCTTTCATCCAAGGGGACATGTGTTCGAATCCTGTCATGCCGTGTTTTCCTCCGCAAGAACTTTACCAATATTTTGCTGCACTCTACCCAGGTGAGGTGAATGAGTACCCGGTAGGATTTTTTTTGAATCCTTTAGCGCCTAAATGATAACTGGACTACAGCCGGGGTTATAATAAGATATGAACTTTTAAGCGCAGTAGCGTATTAATGCAATCATAGTACTTGCGCTGTAATCTCATGACCAAATTTAATGAAACAGTTCCAAGATATTTCTTTCAAAGTAATGATGGCATTTCAAAAAACTTATTGTGAATCAAAAGTGACCATTTATTATAGACCTGATGAAGATTAGGCTTACTTTTTTTTACATCAAGTCATTAACAGTAAGCGTATTGCATTTCAGATGGGAGTTGTACCGGGAGAAGTTCTGAGCATGCTGCTCGTTTACTCGATGAACGTCGGAAATGCTACTGGTTTAGCAATTCTAAAGCAACTTGGTCTGCTGCGAAGACTTCTTGTAGCTCAGAAGGAGGCTCCTTGGTAAAAGTCACTGATGAGAGCCTGCAATACGTTTTGGCCAACGAAGCGGCGAACGTAGAGGGAGCTGTAGGTGACTGGTGGATAGGAGGGTACGATGATGTTTCTGCGACTGATAGAGCATGGTTTTGGGTGGATAGTAAGTAATTTAGTCATCAATATCTGAGGTAACTTTTTTTTACTCTGGCTTAATGTTTATACATATATGTATAAAAGAAGAAACTGACAGCGTTATTTAAGATTATCAATAAAAAGTGATATGTTATAATAATTTCGGCAATTTTCAACACCTCATCATAATTGGGTAAATTTCTTTCATTGTTATGCTCTATGTATATGAAGAGCTTGATTCCCAAAAGAGTTAAATCCATTTTTTACAAAAATCGATTTCTTGATATAGGCCTATGTATCTTAGACGTGGGAATCTAATGCACCGTAGGCATTTGATTTTTTGTGGGTAGAAGATTTGTAAAAAAAATAATTGCACACTTGAATTGTATTCCAAAAGAAGCTAAATGCAAAACAGTTTTATTTTATTGTTCTATTCCAAAAGGAGGTAAAATTACTATGTGGTTATGTAAGATGGATTTCGCTTTTTTCATGAAGTAATGCATTTATATTTAGGTACATGTTGGGGAAACAAGGTCACACCATCAGTGTCAATTTTGATCAAAATGACACAATTTTACTATTTTTATTTCTTGTTTTTCATTTAGCTCATTTCATAATTAGATATAAAAAGTCACCGTTTTTAGATAAGATGAAAAATATACATTATTTTTTCTGTTTGTATTTTCTAATCAAGAAACGTAAGAAAAGACGTGAAATGTATTCTGCTAGTAATATTTACGTGTTTCGTGTTCAATTTCCAATATTAGGCATGCTCGAATTTGCCAAAAAAACTGACATTCCACTAAGGTTTTGTTTAAAGAGCAGCAATTTAATAAAAAATATAATTTTTAGTAAATTCTTAAAAAATTATAACAAATGCTCGAAATTTAAAAAACATGATTCAATTACATGTAAACTAAGACCATAGAACTATCATAAATATCAAAATAAAACAGCCGTGGATAAGGGAAAATGGTGAAAAAATATATTTACAGAAAAAATGTCAAAAGTGGATTTATCTTTTGAAATAAAAATCTTCATATTATACGCATGACCACTGTATCATTGCACATTTAAGAAACATATGGCTGTCTAAAAAATATTATTTCAGCAAACATCTTCAAGGGTGCGTTTTTTTTTCTTTTTCCAGATACACGGGCTACTTTCATGTCATGGGACAGTAATCAACCGAACAACCCTTCACATAAGTGCGTTGAGGTTAACAGTGATATGGAACACGACTGGAATGATGCTAATTGCAATTCGAAACGACAGGCTATGTGCCAAATTGGTATGTTATTGGAAATTATTGGGTGGACTATTACACAAAACAGATTACACGGTGTACTGTAAAACATGTAGATGATTTTGTCATTTATTTTGTTATGGTTACAGGCCAATGGGTCTTAGTGAGATAGCACGTGTATCGGTATCCATCTTTTTCGATCGGACCTTTTCATCGAGCTCTAGATTCATCATGTTCACGCAGCATCCCCACCCATTTCTTGCCATTCTTACCTTAACACAGGAATTGCTGCTTGTGGAGATCCTGGAGCTCCAGCACATGGAACAAGAAGCCCCGGAGACAGGTCTACCTACCTGGATGGCGCTGTCATGCGCTTCTACTGCGATCCTGGATACGATTTACTCGGAAACTCTGAGATCACCTGCCAGCCAAATGGGGAATGGGATAACGCCAAACCATCATGTACAGGTAAGAGCGTGCAGATTCAATGTCTACGGTCGATCCTTGGCTGTGAAACACAGAACTAAGGAAATGCATTACACCACTGAGATTCAAGATTGATCCTATTTCAATATTGCTATCAATCCAGCCAATTACACATTTTAGTTATATGAAAATTCTATGTACGCTTGCCGTTGTCGGACCTTAAAGAGAGATGCCAGTAGTTGCAGTAAATACTGATTTCATGAGAAAGTCTGTAACACCAGGCTTAATTGTCAGTATATCATCGAGGATCTAGATCTGGTACAGTAACATAAACTGAACTTTGTGAAATCTTGAAATCTACGTTGAAAAATGTTCACACTGAAGATCACCAACACAGATAGGCACACGTGGGACAGTGTATTATTATTGCTGGAATGAAGACCCGACGGAAGTGACCGAATCCGCACTTATTTTGCTTATTTCTCAGCAATTACACAATTTCTTCCAGAATCATTTGGCACATATATTGTAATTCATACAGACACTTGGGTGGTCATTATATTACATTATGTAGAAAGTCATTTTGAGATCGTTACCAAAACTGGAATTTATCTTTAAACAAAGTAACTTCAGTTACTGAACACAGGCCTACTGGAGCACCGCACGGTCAAGTCATTTTTTTTTTGGTTCCTGAAAAGTGATTTGTATCAAACTCTTCGCGAAGGGAAATGCTTTGCAGTGATAATCATTGTCAACCTTTGCACTGCATGCATGTGCCTTTTGATAAAGGAGAGTGTATTCAAATTTAAACATATAAAATAACTAAATGTATCGCAGAATGTGTCACAGATTCTATTAGTGAATGTGCATTTGAACAGATAAACAGCCCTAAGGCATACAAGTTTTGTCCCTTTGCTTCTATACACCCTCCCACTCTACCCCCTCAACCGCCCCCGCCTTTCACGGAGTCTCTCTTTTTCTCATACCCCTCCATCACTTAATTAAACTACATATGTCTCTTCCCCAACTGCAGCAACATCTTGTGGAAATAATCCCCACGCCGTGCACAACGCAATGCAGGCGATCCGTTCATATTCTTTCCGAGGAACTACTCTTTATACATGCAACCAGGGACTGGTCCCCTCAGGAAACCCGATATCGCACTGTCAAGCAAACTCAACTTGGAGTCGGCCGGATTTTCAGTGCAATGGTATGCCGAAATTCAAAATACATGATCCCTCAATTGCTAATAAATGCTCGAAGTGAAAATAAAAGAAGTTTTAAATATTATGTAAGGTTGTAAAAGACAAAGGGAAATAATAACGTAATATTAATCAAATTGTCCTACATGTCTCCGTGGAATTGGATTAGCTTAAATGATATTAAAACAAAAAATAGGTGTATAAGTAATTGCAAGTATAAAAAAACATATGCAGGCTTAAATACAGATGTCATTACAGGTCAATGTTATCTAACCAAAGTACGCACACGCACACACCCTCACACACACAAGTTTTAACATTTTATGTGGCAGGAATACGATAGTCAGGGCCTATATCAGAATTATGAGACATTTTCTCATTTTATTTTGTCTTGCCAGAAGTCACAGTGCCTCCAACAACTACCACACCTACCACAGATGCAACCACACAAGCCCCTGATGACGGTACGACTCGACTGACTACCGGTTCGCTAATATCATCGACGTCTTATCTAAGAAATCAATCAGAGTTTCGCGTCCAGTCTACAACAGTGCTCCCTGTAGTCTCAACTGAAGGTACTTCCCCCATTTGTGCACCCCCTCACTCGTTTGCTAAATTGGGTATAATACATTACCTGGACATACGTACACAGCGGGGGTGGGGTTCTCCCAGAAGTTGTGAAAACCCCGCATTTTTAATGAAAATAACAACACAATATAGCAACGTCTGCGGGGAATCCTTCAATTTTAATGCGAAAGCGTAATTTCAAGGAAATTCGGCCCCCTCCCCCACTCCCCGGAAAAAAAAATCCACGTACGGCAATCAACAAGAAATTGCATAAATAGCAATCGAAAGGATTTTACATTGTTAGTAACCATCACGTTAAATCAAGGACCAAGTTGGGGCATTAAATAGTTAACAAAATATTATTTTCCATGCTATGTTTGCATTTTAATCGTCTTTGATTTTGACGAAAATGTTCATTATGGAGATTTGACCAGTTTTATTGTCACTTTTCATTCCAGGGAATACATCGCCGCTTGCCAGTACGGCACACCCACCTGTTTACTCCGCTGTCCTTGACATGGGTAAGTTTCACAATATCAAACATTCTCTGTTAAAACTCCATCCAGTTCGTCATTCCCTTGTTCTTATTAAGAATGCGGCTCGTATTCCGATCACACCTTTCAGATCATGATTGCATATCTATGAGGTTATTCACACACTCGCATTTGGCCTTATTCGAATGATCATTCGAGTGCGTCACTCGAATGACGCAGTTTGAGCGTGTGATTGCAAAATAGCGTAATCTGAAATGCGCAATTCGATTGATGGTACCGAGGTGTATTCCAGTAACGCTATTCAAGAATGACGGAGCGAAAGAGCCGTGTGTATGCATTAACCTCCAAAACGTAATTCTTGGGATGGAGCTCATGGTGACCTTTCAAACACTTCCGCGGAAAAGTCAATCTGCTCTGTTGGCAAATTTTAGCGATGCACGCGTGATTGGCAGGTACCTAAAACCAGCCACACCTCTTCTTATCGGTGCGACACGTAAAGGTGCAGCATTGCCGAATCCTCTTGAGCCGTGTGAACGGAAGATGATTCTATATAACTTCAATACAATTCGTGATTTAGACATCGCATTTAAGCATTCAAATGACGCAAAATGAGAGTGTGTGAAACCCCTCTTTGTTGCATTTGAAACCTCGCATTTAGTGAAAGTTGACAAACAGTTTCCTTTCTTTCGATGTGAACATACTTTATCCTCCCTGCAGAGTGTCATTTCCAATGAAAAACCTTTATTTTTAAATCCTTCTTCCAAACAAGCTCATGGCTCTTTGTGACAAGTTCGTTTTTTTAAGAAATGGTAATTCAATAGATTATTAATTCAGCATCATTATAAGTGCAACTTTTCACATTTCAGACTAGAAATGCGCATAGTGCACAGCTGAAAAGGCGTTATAGACTTAACATTGCTAAATATGCTTGGCATTTTAAGTTATTACTTTTTTCTTAGAATACCTGATAAATACAGAGACGAAGCTTCTTATCATTTCCATTAATTTTCAAGGAAAGGTTATATACAATAGTTTGAGTAGAATTGTCCTAACTATAACAGAGATTGTTTTCTCGTTTTCTTTAATTTATAGATATGATGATGCCTATCGGAATAGGTCTTACTGCATTCATCATTGTGATTGCAATTGTCATATCTATGGTTATTTGGAGGTAAGATTGCATTAATTAATTATTTGATTACTATTATTGTTAATTTGAATATATTTTACTTTGTAAAATCGTTTATTTATTAATACATATTTTAATGCAATTTCGTTTTTCTATTCATGTAATAGCTTTTATAAACCTATTTTTGTAAAGGGTTGTATAAATATCAATTATCATTTTATTATGTAAATTTCATAAAGATCATAACGTCCAATGCTTAGGTCTGTATATGCAAGACAGTCAATGCATATATTGAAATAGTTTGGTAGGGTTAAGGCTGGATATTAGTAAGATATATATGTGCGTTCGGACAAACGGAAAGGCATAGGTGACGATTATCAGCTGGATAAGAGTGGCAGTATTACGAAATTGCAAGGTATGTTTGAGATAGCATCGATATCTTTTCTTTCATGAGAGTACTGGTAAAATCTATCTTTGATTATTTTGTTTAATGGTTCTAGGAGGAGACATGTGAAGAACTCGTCTAAGACACGATCCCTTGATGCGCCTGTCTATGATTCCATTGGCAATGAGTATAAGGTGGCCTTTAACCCGAATACAGACGTCACGATCGGAATTAGCAACGATGCGTACACTACTCTGAACGTGGGTAGCATGGAAACAATTGAAACACACGAATCACGATACATGGCACTTGGAGATGGTGTTACAGGACGTCCGAGGGCAGATACAGAATCAACTGACCCGAGAGGGCGCTCGAATACTGCTAACAGTACTACGCTTCTTGTACCTGTCGATGACGAAGGGTATGCTTCCTTACGGAGTACCCAACAGCTACCTTACATGAGTTTGTCACATGGCAGGGATTGCAACCAGGGGAGTGGAAATGATCTGTCTTCGGGGGATGTGGGTGGAAGGGAGGGCGGTGAGTTTGACCAACTTCGATCTGCTTTGGAATCACACCGTAGCTCTGTAGACACGAACAGTAATGTGTATGAAACCCTGGAAACCCCTAGGCCATCAATCGACATGGGTGTCCTACGCAAGCAAGGGAGTCTCGGGGAGAACGAGTATGAGGAACTTGATTACACGGAAATCAACTCAAACAAGGATGTTGACCAATCTACAAAGCAACAATCTCCTCGTCCAAGAATAGATGCTGCTCCCAAAAGCAATTCATCAGAGGCTGATGCAATGGCAAACATCAACACTGATACAACCTACAACGAAGTGGATGACAAAAACATGATTTTCAATGATCTTTATCGCCCATCCGGAAGCGATTTTGTTGAGTGTGGTAGGTCAAGTAAAACTCACATCGCAAATACACCTACATCGAACGTTATCAAACAAAATGGGGAAGAAAGAATGTCGACATATGATAAGGTTGATGATGCTACCTTATTGTTCAACGATCTTTATCAACCTTCAGTAATGGCAGGAGACCTGATCCAACAAGTCAATGACAAAATCAAAAGGAAAGCCAGTGCTTCATCTGAGTCAGCAGCTCACCCGAATCCATATTATTTCTGCCTGAACCCTTCTGATGATACTGACCCAATAAGAGCACACGGAGTCTTAAATATTAGAACAGATGTCCCTCTTGCAGGGATGTCCCTACAGACAAAAAAGGACGATAGCAGTCGAGAAAATGTCGACGGGAAATTTGAAGATATTGAATCACCACCATACTTTACGTTGGAACCTCCCAATTAAACAAAAAGAGCATTCCTAATTTTATACCTCTCAATTGTGAATATTTTGGGGAAAGCTGATGGTAATTCGGCATCAATACAGTGATGTAACCGATAGTCATGGTAGTGGCGAAGTTTGCTTTCACGAACTCTTTCCTTGATATAATGTAATTGTTCTACTATATGTAAGGAAAAATGACTATGTCGGTAGGCCATCTTTTACGGCTTGATTTTGTCGACTAGTACGGTCAGCGAAGCCATGAGACTGAATAGTTTCATAATTAAGTAATTGATTATAATACCAGCCTGGCGCCCATGCAGCGGAATGCTGCTTTGCTGAGTTACTATGGGAATTACCCGAACATAAAGAGATTCTGATATAGTGTGAAGAACAACTCGGTAATGGAGTTGATTTTCTTTTATTTGATCCAATTTGATTTGATTTATTTGATTATGCATAACATACAATGATATTCAGTGATTCGTGCAGCTTGGAATGATAAGAATAAGTAATCTCAAGAGCATATTTTCCCGGTTTTTAAACCATTGGAGAAAATAACATGGAAGCGTTTTGAAGTCAGTTATATTTTCAAATGAAAATTGTAGTTTTGCTATTGATGATAGGTTCTCGTTGTGATATCATGGTTATTTTTCAAAAGAAAAAATGAGTTGAAATACATGTACGACTTTCTTTATTCTTGCATTTCAATTCCTCTTCGCAGTCATGCATGTGTCCAATTTGACTATGAATAAAGATTGCGCGTATTTTCATTTTGACACAAAGGCAAGCGCAATGTTTGAAACGATACTCTTTCTATAAAGTTCGCTTACGCCAAAAAAAAATCATTTTTTGCGCTTGCTTTTTTTGACAATTATTATGTAAAATAAGCAAAACCTGTTTTATCATCATTGTAGGTTATCCAAAATGTCTGTTGCCTCAACGGATGTATGGTCATACCCATGTTAAGATGTATACATTGATCAATCATACGTCTTAAACACATATTTGCCAGGTCACAATGTTTGTGGATGGTATCAATTGATTCTCCACTTGTGAGTTTCATTTACTTCAGGAAACTTGTGGTATTCTACTAAAGGTGATTGCGGTATATCTAGGCTATTAACTTGCATTTTGACATCTCGTACCAAGGTATAACTAAGGCATTTGTTCTTAAAAAGTAATTCGTAATTCTGAAGGTTCGTAATTCCGGAACACGTAAAATCCTTATACCTCGATGTTTGTTAATCCGAAAACATAATAGGGTTCGTTATTCCGGAGGTTCGATAATCCGTAAACGAAGTAAGGTTCGTTGTTCCGAAGGCTCGTGAGTCCGAAAACGAAATGTTAGTTAATCATTTAGTTTTCGGACTAACGAACCTTCGGAATTACGAACCTCATTTCTTTTTCGGATTAACGAACCTTCGGAATTACGAACCTCACTTCATTTCCGGACTAACGAACCTTCGGAATTACGAACCTCACTTCATTTCCGGACTAACGAACCTTCGGAACTTCGAATGAATGCGATAATAACATTCCTCCAGCATGGTGTTGGTGCGTTATTGAACATGCCATAAAGCATTGTTGTTGCGCAAATTGCATTATTCGAAACGATTCGGATTTATATTTTTGTTTAATTCATCAATTATAAATAATCACTGTCATCGCCACATCGTTAAATTGAAACATTTTATTGAACACGGAAATTGCGTCATTGAAAATAAATGGAATACGAATTGTCCTTATATACAAAACTATTTCCTTGTTGCTTTCATTAGGAAACAAATCAATGGTGTGAATATACAGTTTAACAAATATTAAGTTAAAAAGAAATTACCAACATGAGGGTGATTATGTGTCCAACCTATTGGGGCAGTATTTTCCCCAATGCGGGAAGTATGTTGTCATTTATTGAATATAAAAACCAAAATAAGCAGCAATTATTTTACCGTGGGAAAAATTGTCAACAAAATTAATGAATTGAAAACTGTCCAAGAGAAATGCCCAATGTTTTGTGGACACATAATTACCCGCATGAAGCAGTTTTATCCAATATTTTTAGAGCGTAGTAATTAAACGTGACTCCTACCCCCAGCCATTCCATTTATACCCACTAATAGAACAGATTGCCATTGTGCACTCTCCGTCAGTGGTCAGTGATCATTGTTCTCATAACACTCGATTTAAAGTTTATATCTTTACAAATTGGTTTTAATAGTAGCAATTACGCGGAGGTTAACTGTTCAAAGGGCAGGCTAATATTTGCAGTTCTGTTGTTAGGTATACATTTTACGTAAATTACCAACAAGATCTACAAAGGTCTTTTTTAAGTTTATGAATCGTTGTATCACATTATTTTTTCATTGTAAGGGGTGAGACTAGAACATATGCTATTAAGCCTATTCCATAAATGATAATATTCTATAACCACATGTTGAAAAATTTATGAAGAAAAACCAAATGTATAAACACGACAGAACTTGAAATTTATGAATCCTAGCATTTTCACAATTATTCAAACCAAACTACAATTATGTATGAATGTTCTTGTAACATGTAAAATACGGCCTAAGATTGTTTCCTGTGGATGATTTCAACCTAGAAACTGCGTTGTAGATATGTTTTATATATCCCATCTAAATGTATTTATATTAGCATGTTTAAGTAAGTATACACATATGCAAACATATAGAATAGTTTATGTGTGTATGAATACATAAATTAGTTCTTTCAAGGTCCGTCGTCATATCTAAATGTTATTGCTAACAATGTACGTTCATATAAATTCTTGTCGAAACAAAAAGAAAAATAGCTCTGAAGGTCATCTTGGTGAACCAGTGCTACGCACTGCAGAAAAAAGTCAATCGGTCTTTCATAACTGCAATTTTTTTTTGTGATAGAGTTGGTGTTTTCCCAGGTACATTACCTTTTCCGTTGCAAACTAGGCTGTCGTCAGCAATCGCCAAAGCTGCAAAAAAATAATAAAAATACATATGAAAATTAAAGCATCTTCTTAGGGTCAGAATAAAAATGTATATCAGGTCATCGACATACATTTGGGGAAATCCCTCGAAGTTTCCATCTTTCGATAAAAAAAATCGAAGTTTCTGGATAGACCTATCTGATATTACATAACAATAACCCTTGAACAAGCTAATCTTGTTTGCAGACATTGAGATTTTGATACGCATGCAGGCCCATGCATGCTACATGAAATGTGAATTGGTGTAAAGGGGCTACTGGCTCAAAATATTGGAATATCTTTAGTCTGTACATGGAATTCAATCTAGGTTCATTGAATGTGCATAAATCTTGCTCGCTTAGAAGAAGTTGAGGGATATGGTGCTGACAAATGTCCTAGACGCCACCGGTATATCAATTCTTGTCTCTTCTGATAATAACAAAAAAACGAAAATAACAAAATAGGATCTGCAGGTGCCTGGGCGTAGGATATCTGGAGGTAGGCCTAATAAATCTCATGGCTATGTATGTAGAAAATATTATTTTGACGGTGTTGATGGCGGTATGTGGATCTAATTCGAGTGTTGTGAGTGACTGTAATAGTGGCGCTGGTGATGATGGTGCCAATGTTGGTAATTGCTGTGATTCATGCGATAATGCCACTTGGTTTCTCTTAGATTGATTGATTAGTCGGATTTATTTCTTAGACTAAAATGTAACGAATAAATTGCAAAATTGATATTTTTTTCAGGCAGCACAATAAAATAAAGAGTAACAAAATTGTGATTTTTAATTTTCAGTAACCGCAAAAAAGAAATATGAATATATATACATATATATATATATATATATATATATATATATATATATATATATATATATATATATATATATATATACATATATATGTATATACATATATATATATATATACATATACATATATATTTATATATATATATGTATACATTTCATCATATATATATATATATATATATATATATATAAACATACATATACGACAATGCACCGCTAATGAAGCCTGGAGACAATGACTATGCTCTCAAATATTGCTAGCAACTATTTGGACAACTTCTTTCTGTTAGCTCACTTTGATGACATATTCAAATTGTTTCCCCAATGACTTTTACTCTCTCTCTCTCTCTTTTATTTTTTCTGCCCAGAATGCTCCTTTAAGAGGGAGTCATTACGAAACGTCATATGAAAAGGAATTTCTAGACCGAAGATAACAGAAATAAACTGATAAAGTGAAGTCATACATGTATAAGCAAAAATATTTCAAATCATGGCTATAAATATCATTTTTCAATGATTATCTTATATAAAACAGAGAGTAAACTATATAAAACAGAGAGTAA
Source organism: Lytechinus variegatus (assembly GCF_018143015.1). Classification (NCBI taxonomy): domain Eukaryota; kingdom Metazoa; phylum Echinodermata; class Echinoidea; order Temnopleuroida; family Toxopneustidae; genus Lytechinus; species Lytechinus variegatus. The sequence goes on from NC_054747.1 coordinate 336,452, forward strand.
AGGTCAAGATGTACATGCATAGTTTACTGGATGATAACCACAAATCTGTTTGAAAGGATATACATGTAGAACTATAATTGAAAAAAAAATAATTCATAAGAACATATCCATTCTTCGGAAACTTTGCTCTCCGAAGTGCCTCTTTAGGCAATTCGCAAAAAGCAGATTATTTGGTCTTTTTTCGAAAGGGTGGGTGCTGTCGCGTTAGGGTGCGTCAACGCGAACGCGAAGATTCGTCTAAAGCCCCCCCCCCCCCCCGGTTCGGACGAAATGGTGTGTTTAATAATAATGAATAAATAAATACAAATATTTATAAGAAAGCTGAACAAACAAAAAAGACGAGTGATATGTGAAATTTGCATAGGAACATAAATCATCATATGGCACAAACATTCTAAGTTATTTAAAACATGCAGGCGCTTCAGACATGCCAAGAACATTTTCTTGAGCATGACAGTGCTTTCTTCACAAAAAAATATAATTTCCCCTGGGTGATTATACCCATAGGGATGGAAGAAGATGCAAGTGAGATTAAAAAAAGAATAGAAAATGCAAATCGAGATATATGTATAGGAGAATGATAAAACGACAAAAAGGATGGAAGGGAAAAAAGAGGAAATAGACCAAAAAGGTATAATGTAAACCATAATGTGCACCTTTGCTATTGCATAAATATTTACTTATAAAGAAATATATAAAATACTAGTCCCCCACCTCAATTTGTAATTCACGTCAATTTATAGAATGAATTTGTCAATGTTAGGTTTTGGAAGCTCTTCACCTCATTCTCTCTTTCTCTCCCATGTGAAATTTTTTTCACTGAAAATTCGACAAAAACATAATAAGTTCAAACGCTAAAACTAACGATGAACTACAAGTTTATGCTACAATTTTAATAGATAATATTAATTTACTTTCTCCCATTGTGGCGAACAGTAATCGGTAGCATTGTTATTTTGGAGGGAAAAGGGAGATAGAAAAATGAAACGTAGAACGAGACGACATGGACGAGGAGAGCGCTGGGAGTTATGATTTCAGATTTGAGTCACATTTACCCCCTCCGCTCTTTGAAATTGCAACAGGAAAACAAATCGAACACTGGTATACATATGCAATCTTCAGGAACAAAATTATTTTTTATTACAAACTGTAATTTATGAAAAGAAGAAACCAAGGGCGATTTTTAATGAAACATTGAGGCCACCGTCTTGAAGCCCAGAAGCCAAAAATCACAATATAGTTTCGGACTTTCGTTGCGCAGCATCATCATCGTACTTGCAAGGAAATATATTCATCCTTTTTTATTCATTCGGGAAAATAAAGGTATTTGGTATGATGTGATTTCACCCAAAACGGATTATCGTCGTAATTATACACTTTGCAAATGAATGCAAGGTGGTAAAGAGACCATTCATGAGTAGCGTGACAAAAGCACTGAGCAGACAACAAAGCGTTATCGATCGAACCCGACTTGTCCGCGCGTGCTGATTGCCCTTACGCATTTTTGTACACAGTGCCTATTGACTTGGGAAAAAATGGAGATTTGACAAAATAACACGACCTTTTCCTCGTAAATTTCTTAACTATTCTGTTGATTTGAGAAGCGAGACCTTTAGTTCTAGAAAGAAAAATGTCTGATCTTTCGTCTTTGCATTTACTAAAATTCCTGAAAATACTTCAGTTTGGCGCAATTAGCAATAGATTAGGAAAACACCGCCACAAATCCAAATACCAGCAATGTACAAAAACGGCTCCGCCGCAGGGAGAGGTATCCGGTTTCGCGGGCCCGCATGCGAAGGGTTAAGGTAAAAAAAAAACAATGACGGCATGCTGCATGAGGATTTTTCGGTGGAAATGTTTTATGGTGTAATATTGATACATGTAAAAATTATGACTGATTTCAAGGTTCTTTCAAATAAAAAAAGTAACTTACCTTCAACTTTATACTTTGCAGATAAGTATTTATTACAAAGGAAAACATTCGTATACCTGGAGATATTTGGTGTCCCCCAAATTATAAAACTTACGGCAGATGTGTCCTGGAAGGGCAAGGCCAAAATTGATGTCGGGTCAGCATTCACAACGTTTAACTCTTCAGACCCTACCTTACTATATTTTACACTTTTACGTTCCAGTGAATGCGACGCGACGTGGCGCTCCCGACGCACCCTTTCGGCCAAACCGGGGGGGGGGGGGGGGCTTTGGACGAATCTTCGCGTTCGCGTTGACGCACCCTAACGCGACAGCACCCACCTTTCGACATAAGCCGATTAATTGCGCACTTGGTATAGATACAGACAACATGCCATAATATACATTCTGCAATGTAAATATTCAGAATTGCGGTTCAATTGGGGTTCAGTCTTTGTGGTTCAATAGAAACATTTCTTCAAATTCTAAACGGTATTTTTATTTTGAAGTTTGGAAAAATGAAATGATTTGTATGGTATTTGATCTACTTAATCCACATTTCCCTAAACACAAATTATTTGAAGAATTGATCTTAAACTTTGATATTTCTATACAGAATATAATCAAATTCATTTTTTTAGTCAAACATATTCTTGAAATTGTGGATGTTCATAACATGCTCATTACTAAAATGTTATCTTTAAAGAAATTGCCTAGTTTATGATGCTTATATTATAAATGTAAATGTTACACCGGAGAAGAGTCAGGAATATTGGAGTGATAGATTTAATCTTTCCCTTGATTTTGAATGAGGAAAAAATTCAATCTGTAATTTTTTTGGAGTATTATTGAATGACTTTTTAAGATCAAGAGGAGGGATTCTCCAAATTGCACCCTTTGCAATAAAAGGAGAAAAACAATAATTAACATATTTTGCGAATGTGGAAAAATTACGCTGTTATATAGAATAATTGTAATCTTTGAGCAATCTTTGTTATTTTTGGAATGTCCAAAGACAATAGACTGCTAATGGCAAAAATTAGACTGCTCTAGAAATTGGCAGAATGTTCTTTTTGTACACAATACTAAAAGCTTCAAGAAAAGTAAATAATTCATATATAAGCTGGCAGTTTCTTCAAGGAGATCATCACATCAGATTAGAACTCAGAGTTTCACACCATACTTTGTGTCAGAGCAAACATGTAGTTTATTTCCGACTAGGATACAACATTTATATTCTGTGGAATTACATTATGTGCATGCCATTAATGAAGCAGTTACTTTGAGAGGGGAATTCTCAGTTCTCATCGAAATCATCAACCTGTTTTAATGAACGTTTTTCAATCCAAAGAATGCTGAAATTGACCGTAATCATTATAAACATCATCTTCACGGACATGTCAAACTGTTACAGTGACTAATGTTATTTATCGTGTTTCAACATCTGTTTCATCATCGCCATCATTGTGAACTTTCAGTTAAGGCATCTTCGCCAACCGACATAGATTTTATTGGATTTATATCATAATCTTTGAGTATACATCTGATACTTTAAGAGATAAATGCAATATCAATGTTTGGTTTCTTTTGTTTAAGTACGTGATCTATTTCCTGTAATCATGGTAATGAAAAAAGGGAAATCAAATCTAAAACAAAATTTCATTGTTATTTGTTGCAGTATCGTAACAACGCCACTATGGCAATATTTGCTGAGTGTATAAATACGTGAAAAACATAACACAAGTTACAACTTGTCTAACTTTGATAAAATATTGGGTACATGCACTGATTGATTTATATCTTATCTGTTCCTATTATTAAAATGTTTTATATATATGTGTGTAAATTTCTAAATAACACACGATCTATAACAAAATTTAAACTTTTTGTCCAAAACACAAGGAAACGGAATACGATTTAATCCCCCCCCAAAAAAAAAAAAATTAGTTGCCTCTGTATTATGCAAAATAGAAAGTTAAAAACTAATTTCCACATGAATTAGGACACTATATGCATATGTGTATGTATGTACATTAACGCATACGTATATGTATATACACACACACACACACACACATATATATATATATATATATATATATATATACATATATATATATATGTGTGTGTGTGAGGGTGTGTGTGTGTGTATATATATATACTTATATATACATGTACATGTTTATATAAGTACGTTCAGACTTCAGAGTCATTCCTGGCCTTTTGAATATCAATTCTACTTTTAATAGCTCATTGTTGATATGTAGTCTGTTCATTATACTTTAAATGCCATCCTTATAGTCCTTATTAAAGCATGTATCTGGTTATTGAGTATTAAGTCTGATCTTTTATACATGCTGTAGTGTGCAGAGTGTAACATCGACGATCCTTCATACGACCGATTTGATTTGCTGTATAGCTAAGATAATTTATGTATATAAACCCTGGCTTAAAAAGTTTACATAGGTACTGCTAAAAACAGATTTGTTGTAATCCTATTTTCTGCCCCCCCCCCCCCCGTTTGTTCTTACCTTTTACCTTGGAAATGTGGTTTGAATAACTGAATAACTATGAATATTGTAATTTGATCTGATTCTTTATAAAAACATAAATAAAACAGATGCACATACATATATTATTTTAAGGAATTTTAATTATCATAGTCGATGTTTTAGACTGATGGTTTTCTTCGATCGTTTCACGACTTGTATTAAACTTATTGTTTAACTTTGTAAGCAGTCGATTTAAAAAAAAAATTCAAACAAAGATGAAACATGTGTTCAAGTGCATGTATTAGAACTAATAAAACCTGAAAACATCCATAATTGAGAATGAAAAGCTAAAACTACAAGGCTAACCCCGATTTTGGAAATAGGCATCTTATAGACGCCGAAATAGTACACATAAGTGTATGGGGTAGAATTAAGATGGTGTTTCCGGTCACTTTATGTTTCAATGTTTGAAGCACTAAATGATTATTTTCGAACGCGTTCTTTTTTTCTGGGCTTCATTTTTCTAACATATCACAGACACAGGTGACAAGTGTGACCTTCTAGCTCAGATTTGTTAAAAGTCAAACCAAAGTTAACCAATCACTTAAACACATATTGTGTGCGTTCTGTTTAAAGTTGTTAGATAGACCTGATTATGCAAACAACGATTGTTAAAACAGTTATAGAAATAGCAAGGACAAGATCATAACATTTGATGTTTGCTTGTTGTGATGGCTTGCTTAAACTGTGAACGAACATTTGCGTTAGTTTTTTTTTCTAAGTTTATGTAATCTTTGAACGATATAATAAAAAAGACTACGTATTTATTGTACTAGTCCATCGGCCATGTGTATGTCAGGATAAATCGAATTCAACAAATAATTAGATATGCCTGTTTCCTTGTGTCAAAATAGAATTTTATTGTACACAACAAACAAATCCGCCTATCTTCGCTCGCACATAAAAAGCTGCGCAAACATTGTATAAAGTTTTAATTTATTCAAAGTTAGTACTTGTAAAGCAAGTTCAGGGTGATTAACCATTGGACCAGTGAATTATTCATCTTTTATTTCGTGTTTACAAATTCCTCGACCTATTTTAAATGAGTAAATTGGTAAATATAGAGCATCTGATCTTTTTTTCTTCCTCTCTTCAGGGGCGGCGAAGCGACGTTCAAAGTGGAAGGGGGCAGATAAAAAAACATATCTTCTTTCGAAACAGGAACTATTTCATAACAAAGAAAGAATAACTTTTCTACAGATGTGTAATGAGCCCCCCCCCCCTAAGGTGGCTCGATATGTCGTATCACGTAAAATCTATAAGAAGCTGCGAGCGAGGAAAACTGTTGACACTTTTATAACGAAATTCAATTTTTTGTGATAGATTTTGATACAATTTTTAGAAAAAAATTACATAATTCAACCTTCTCTTCTTTTGTGGTTGTGATTTTATTATTTGTTTTAAGTACGCAACTTTTTATCTACCCCACTCACATGTTTCATAAAACTGAAGGCCCATAGGATCATTCTACCCCCGTCACACTTATTCGGAATCAGCAGGAATCAAGCAGAACCAGCCGGAATGAAAATTTTTCAAAATTCGAGCCATTCGGGAGGGAATTTCGAATTGATCTAAATTTCTAAAAATGTCGTTCGATGAATTCAATGCTCCTCAGTGCTGACTGACGTTGCAGCAACAGCTAGCCGTGCTTTTATGCGATTCGATTCTCTCATGAATGCGATCGGAATGCCTCGAATGCTCTTAGAATGTCGTAAAAATATTTAGGAATGCAATTAGAATGCACTAAGAATGTCGTTTGATATTTCTCCATGTCGAATGCACTTCGAAAGTTTTGAACATGAGAAAAACATTCGGGCCGGTCATAAGAATGGACCCAAATGTCTGGAATGCACTCAGAATGCAGTCAAAATTTTTAGAATGCGCTTCGAATATCCAGGAATGTACCAAGAATTTTCATTCCGACGGCATTCCGGATCATTCCTCCTCTAGTGTGACGGGGGTTACATTTTCCCACTTCAAAAGAATAGTAACAAAAATGGGAATACTGTTGTCTTGTTTCAAAGGGGCACTCGTCAACGCATAAAACGGGTCCTTCTCAGGTTGAAGGGGTACCGAACATATCGGTCAGGGGCATTTTACTTTAGTAAAAAAGGGCACTGATACGAGAAAGGGCACTAACGAGAAGGCATGGGGTCATTTGCTTGCACACACAACGGGTCATTTTCAGGTGTAAGGGGCACAGTACAGGTTAGTGGGGGACAGTTTTATTGCATAAAATGGACACTTTTTCAGTGCTTCAAAAAGTCGGGGCACGGTGCTTCCTGGCACCCCAGGTTCGCTGCCCCTGCTTTTCTCTCTCCCTTTCTCTCCCCCCTCTCTCTCTATATATATACACACAAACACACATTCTTTTCTATTTATCTCTCTCCCTCTTCCTCTTTGGTCATGTATTAAGACGATGATCGAGACCAGAAGATTGCGTGGTACTGATGTTTTGAAAAGGTTGCGCGAAGAGCAAAGTCCTTTAGTATTTAATAATTTGTAAGTGTATGATGCTATTAATACTTTTTATGAGACTAATAACAGATCCAGTTTTTTTCCTTGATGACCAGCTCATATATTGGATAATGCCAGCTCCCAAGGTCATTAGTAGGACGGAAATATGGATAGAGGCATGGAACTCCTCCTTGTGATTGTTGCCGGCGCACTTACCTTCGGTAGGTATAAAATTCTAATTTTTATCACTGTAATTGAATAGACATAATCTTTAAAAATCCATGACAGAATTGATACTGATATTGAATAAATAATAATAATAATAATACAGATATCAATTATAATATCAACTAAACAAATGTTAATGTTAATGATAATAGTATTAATGATAATTATCTTAATATTTTTTTATAACGATGATAATAATTAATACTATTGTTTTCATCTTAAACGATAATATCGATAATACATCAATACATCCGGGGTGCCGTGGCCGAGTGGTCTAAGGCGCCTGGCTATACATGGAAAGTCCGGGGTTCGATCCCCGGCTACGACACCTGTGCTCTTTTATCCTGCATTCAAATAAATGGAAATGCTTCACGCATTATTTGTAACTAGGTGTGTACTTGTTTTTTAAAAAAAATTATAATATCAACTAAACAAATGTTAATGTTAATGATAATAGTATGAATATAATAATCTTGATACTTTTTTTATAACGATGATAATAATTAATACAATTGTTTTCATCTTAAACGATAATATCGATAATACATCAATACATCCGGGGTGCCGTGGCCGAGTGGTCTAAGGCGCCTGGCTATACATGGAAAGTCCGGGGTTCGATCCCCGGCTACGACACCTGTGCTCTTTTATCCTGCATTCAAATAAATGGAAATGCTTCACGCATTATTTGTAACTAGGTGTGTACTTGTTTAAAAAAAAAAAAAAAAAAAAAAAAAAATGAAGGTGCCGTGGCCGACTGTTCTACGGTGTCTGGCTATACGTAGAAAGTCTGGGGTTCGATCTCCGGCCGCGGCACCTATGCCCGTAAGCAAGGAATTTAATCGACAATGCTATATTATCCTACATTCAAATAAAACGTGTAAATGGAAATGCTATACGCACTTTTGGCAACTAGGTGTGCACTTGTTTAAATAAAAAAAGTGATGATAATGAAAAATATAATAATAACGATGATTAAAAAGAAGAATAGTAATATTTTACAAAACCTGTAATAAACATCAATAATAATTAGTGTTGCGTCAAAAAAGAGCAATTAAACTATTAGTTTTTAAATCTAACTTTATTATTATATTAAGTACTAACTTTAATGTGTTTAACCTTTTTCGCTATTGATATATTTTTTTATCGTTTTATGTTCACAATAATCAACATGGCAATGTCTATAATTTATATTTTTAGAACTACATGCATATTTGGTAATAACTCATGGTAGTGATGAATAGTTTTTGCTAACTCAAGTCTTACTTGGAAACGTTTTTTTGTTTTCAATTATAACCATGCTTACATCCTTACTTAATGTTTCATCGTAGCTGGTGTAAATTCAGAATGCCTTTCGCCAAACGCTACCTGTACCAACTGTACCTCAAGCCCCGACCTAACCGGTGGAGACTCATTCCCAGTAAATTCTTACATAACATGGACGTGCAATGATGGATTTACATTGGATGGTGATGCTGATGCAATTGTTTGGGTTTGCACAGAAGATGGGGAATGGCTGGGTGACGAACCTAATTGCACAGGTAACAATTTTCATTTCATATTCTGAAGAAGGCAAGGCTATTGGGCTCTCTCGGCCCACTAGGTCCATAGTCCTGACTAATGGTCTTTGTATTACATTAGAACAGCGTGAGAAACCTGCTCTATTTGAAAGTACATTACATGGAAGGGTACTTTTATCCTCCACTTCGATCCATATACTCTTACCTTTACGAATAAGTGTATGAGATGTCATCATTAAGATATGCTCCTATAAGAGCGAATAAATAATATGAATACGGCTACATTATAAACTACCCTATTTTACTAACATTTTCCGTTCCAAGGCAACTCGGATTTTACTCTAAATATGAATATTTAGTATGTTTTTTCTATGTTGCCATGTTTAATTTCTTTGCAAGCCACTACTTTTTAATGCCTGATAAAATATTAATGATAATGAAAAATGCGGGGTTGAAAGTAAATATATTTATTTCTTCGCGCATGTTCACAAATAAATCGCTGCTAGAACATTAACGTCCGCACATAAACAAAACACTCAAACGAGTGTTTTCGAAAATAAAAATCATGAAAATTTAAAAGAAATTAATGGGCAATGATGTTCAATAAAAAAATTGTATTATTTGTTTCCACCAAAATGGTTTTCTTCTTTGACAGTTTGTGACTTTTAGGGGGTATTCAGGGCTTCATAAAGATCAATAATTATTGGATGCAGACAGTGATTATAGATTTTTGACGAGTTTTTTTATTTTTTCATTGGCACAAACGGTATCTTTAAGTGTGCCACTGTGAAAACTGATCAAGTTACTAGCTCACCATTTTATTGGTATTTCATGAAGTTTTACATTTTCTAGTATTGATTTATTTGACTAAATCATAATACAACCAGATATGACATTTTATTCCTCTTTGAACATGTAGCATTTTCATTTTTGTAACTGTGTACAATTCAAACTTTTTAATATTTATTTTTTTTAATATTGCTGGGGAATTAAATATCGAAAATAGGAGTTTTGATTGAGGTAAACTTATGTAGCCTTATGTTAATTTGTCTGCTTGTTCTGTGTTGGGCTTTTGTGGACTTTGCATTTCTTTCCGTGTGTTTTACTTTGTTTTTCATAGTGCAGTTACTTGCAAGTAGCTGTACTATGAATATTATTATAATTATGATCAAGGGTGGTGATCTAGACAATTTCATTTGGTGCATTTTATGACCACCCTTTATTGATGCATTCTCTTTTTAAATTTTATAGTGTATATTACATTCTAATTTCTTCGCTCGATTACTTATTCAATCAATTGTGTATTTAATGTATGATTTATTATGATTATATTACGATTGAGTTGAATGTTCCGGGACTATACTGTTGAGAAGATATTGCCTTATGGAAAGTATTTTTTTTGTTAATGGTTTTGATGTATTTAGGTATAACGTATCTTATTTCCCATGTGTCAATTGTAGCTATCATGTGCCCAAGTCCTCAAATTCCGGCAAATGGGCTGATTGAACAAGGGACTCAGAAACAATTCTACTCACCGGGCGATATAATCCAATATGCCTGCAATGCAAACTACTACTCGAATGACACAGACCTAACCAGCACCTGCCTTTTAAATAGTTCTTGGTCCAATGTGGAACCATATTGTTCAAGTAAGCGATTATGACTTGATGATTATAATTATAGAAATAAAAATCAATGATAATATTCATTATAACGCGCTAAACTACGTAAGCGAAACATAATGACTTGTAATTTGTTTAACAAATTTTCGGCATTACTCCTATTTGTTTAAGATCAGTATGCTCGATCTGTAATGAAAATCAGAAGATTCTAAGTCAGAAAAAATGGAACCAGTGGGATTCGAACCTGCCATCTACTGGTTTCCGGGCAGCGACTCATCCACCAGGCTATTCTGGTTCACGGCTAAGCCACGATGAACTGGAATTCAAATATCCTCGATCCTCTTCTTTCTGACTCATTAATATTCAAATGCCGTCCGCCGTGGACAATAGATTGAGAGGCTTTTTAGAGGAGGAAATTATAATTTGTTTAACAAATTTTCGGCATTACTCTTATTTGTTTAAGATCAGTATGCTCGATCTGTAATGAAAATCATAAGATCATAAGATCAGTATGCTCGAGCATACTGATCTTATGATTTTCATTACAGATCATCTTTATCATGAAGATCTCAGCAATGGGTTCATGGGAGTCGGGAAAATAGGGGTGAGATATGACTTAAGTGGGAGAAGTAGGTTGATGGAATAAGGGTAAACAGAACATTCAGCCCTCGCCCCCTCCCTCTGTTCCGTCCTCACCTATTGTTGAGAGACTGAGGGCTATTGTCACGTTCGCGTGAAGTCCAGAGCAGAACTAGAACTGCAATCGTTTCAGAACGATGTGCATGCATTGACGCCTCTGACTTAATACAGGGCAAGAAACAGGAGGAGATCAAGAGAAAACTCTGGATGATATACATTCTCAAAATATTAGAGGGCGCTTTTTCTTAAAGGAATGATCACTGATGCGTAAAACACAGTTTGAGTATGTGAAATGATACAATTGGCAAACCCTGAAAACATGAGACCAAAAAAATTCAAACAAGGAAGTTATGGCAATTTAACTATTTCAAGACTTTTCAATAGAAGGCGCTATTTCTAAAGGTTATGGTCCCGAATTATGGACAGTATGTCTACCAAATCAGAATGAATTTGGATGAGAAACGGAGGCAGGAGAGGACTAACAAAAATTACATGTTAATCAAATTGGATTTTTGCAGATTACATTCTTGAGTCAAACAAATTTGGTCCATTTTTAGACCAAGTGGCCGCTGAAGAACGAGAGAGAGAGAAAGACGCAGAGAGAGTAATAGAAATAAGCATACAAATTCGCTGACAATTCATCAACGTAACCCAGTGTTAAGTACATATCAGAACGATGTGCATGCATAAACTGAGTTTATCGCCTTATTGGACAAATGGCGTGCCATAGTACGTTCAGTTCGTTTTTGCGCGAAACCGATGCAATAGACACTGTGTACAATTCTGTTGTTGATAATGTGTACATAGTGAGCAGTATACCATGTGTTCAGATTGACTTATCTTGAAATTTTCTGTTGTAACCTATGTCGTATTTGGTATCACTGGAAAGAGTATTCCAATGCGGTGACATTGATACCACTTTTATTTGTGCGCAGGCAATAGACCGGAAGTAAATGCCATATAAAGAAAGACATTAAAAATGAAGGTTTTGCACAATAATTTGAAGCTGACGTCAGCAATTTCTTAGTTTCTGTTACAAAACATTAACGAACTGTTGAAGTATATGTCAATACTCAGATCTGCCAAGTTAGAAAGAATAAGCTTCAATAATAAGGAAATAAGAGCAAGTTGAAGTTGTGCTGGCATTAAAGTGCCTTTTGGGGTATTTTGCTGATTTTCGGGAGCATTTTTGAGATATTTCGTCAGTTGTAAGGTATATATTTTTTAAATGGCATGAAAGGGCATATCTTGAAGACCCTAAATCCAAGAAAGGGTACGGGTTTGGCCATGCATGACGCAATGAGGAGCATTCAAAGGTAAGTGTTTTTGAAACTTTAGAGGGCGCTATTTCAATGACGAAAAATCAGTGATGCGTGAAAACTGAGTAGTATGTATGATACGGTACTGTAATCAACTCCTGAATATATGAGCTCGAAACGAATAAAAACAAGAAAATTATGGCCATTTTACGATTTTTTGACTTTACATTTTAATAAATATGAAGTTTTTGAAGGAAGGCTATTTCGGATTTGAATTTAAGGCATGAAGATGGCATTTTGAAGGTCAAGTTATACGTCGCAGATGACGGAGCAACTCTTGGAATATCTATAGCAATTTGTTAGAAGTCTTTAGCATGCAGGATAACCGAGATATGAAAGAATGAAGAATGGTATGCAAATGGACTTGAAATTGACAAAATGGCGCCTGGATGGTCATGCATGAGTGATTTTGGAAAATGGAAGACGAGAGGCACAACTAGGGATGCTGGGCAACACGTCTACCAAATTTGGTTGAATTTGGATGAAGGACGGAGCCAGAGTAGAGCTAACAAAACCATGTGTTAAACAAATGGGATTTTGGTGGAAGAAGAAGAAGAAGAAGAAGAAGAAGATTACGGAATAGGAATATGGAACAAGAACAATGCATTGTCGCCGTTGGGCGTCAATGCAATAATGTTCTTAATGTTCTGTTGACCCTGATCCCATTGACGTACTTCACCCACTTCAGTTCTATCTTACCCCTCTTCTCCTGATTGTTCATGAACACATTGTTGAGATCCACATTATAAGGACAAAATGATGCACTAAAAATTGCAATTGATGATCCCTCATGCATTAGATTTCAATGTAATAACGCATTAAATTTTCACAAACAATAAACTGATCACAGCTAATCTTTAAGGCGGCTTGTCAAAGGTGTGTGTGCGTTTTTACCTTTATATTCTGCGGCGAACCCGCTCAACGTTCCATTGTCCATTTTTCTATCCTACGGGTCAGTGCTCTTGCCATTCAAGACGGCATCGTGCCCTTTTGCAGCGAAAACGGAAGCGTGCACTTTTATCTTTTCTTTTGACACTCACGGTTGCACCCGGTTGGCTTTCCGATAAGATGTTTCTGCATGAGCGCCCTCTATGTCCACGATATCGGAGTTTTATGCAAACTATTAAAAGCCCGATCTCTAGTCACTGATCCGAATATCGTTGTGTCTTTGTATCGGTGTGCGTAGTCCAGTGGGACACAATTTTTTTTTTATAATTTTTCGTTTCGGGTTTCAGTATATGACAAAGTTCAATTAGATATAGATTTCATTTCTTTAATAGAACATTTAAGATTTAGCCCTTTAGCACGAGCATGTTGTTTTATTTTGAAGAACATGCCGTTAAGATATTGAATTTCTGAAAGTAAGTGTTCAGGCGCCGGTAAGATTCTTTTTTTTTTCATCACACTGAGCCCGCACAGTCAGCATTGTCGGGTGAAAAGGAAAAATATGGAATTGTCCTTAACATCTTTGTAAACGAATGCAATAACCCTCGCAAAACATGCAATATAAATCATACCTGGGTCCAAAAATGATGGCATTTAAATCAATACATTGAAACGCTACTGAGACAAACAAAATAATAATAATACATAAAATGCAAACGTTTTTTGTGGAAAAAAGGCTGAAAACTAAGGACATCGTTGAAATCCAGATTTGAGCTTAACATAGGCCTATGTTTAATTTAGCCAAAGTGCACATCAATTTTTCTCTTACTATACGTATGTTCACTAGCGTACCTACGGGGGGGCAGACTACCCCCCCCCCCCGGCGAGAAATTGAAGACCCCTTTTCTTTTTACTTGTCAATTTGTTTTTGCTGTGAAATGTCCTTTATATCCTGTTGAGGTCTTTTTTGGCGATTTTGCCCCCCCCCCCCTGTGGAAAATCCTAGGTACGCCACAGCATTTGTTTAAACATTTAAATTCTAGAAACTTATATATTCACACATAATACGGATGCCGTGCAAGACAAATAAATGAAATATCATTAATATGACTCCGACATGATATTGGACAGGAAAATCTATACTATCTTTTTACATGGGATCAGTCTTTATTCTCTTATATAAATTTCCCCTGTGATCTAGAGTGTTCTGTGACCTAGTGTTCTTGATTACCATCCAGGAGCCACAGAACCAAAGGGGTCTGGGGCCGAGGCCTCCACAAGTACCATGATTTTATGCATGGTGATCCCCCTTCAAGCCAGTCCGCTGGGGGGGGCTTAATTATTTCTTTCAATTTTCCTGTTCTACTTACAATATTCAATTTTGTCAACTTAATTCTGATGGTTCCTTTTTTTTCATCCAACTTCATTTCTTCCTGTGAATTTTCCTAAATTTTTTCTTCACCTATTTTTTTTTTAACCTTCACGTTTGACTTGTACAATACGTGTATATTGCCATTGATTTATTCTTCCTATCAAATATCGGAATTAATCTGCAATGTGAGTGCGTCAAATATTGCAAATTAGATTCCCAGTGTCTAAGGCAGCCATTCTCAATTACTTTTTTTGAAGCGCCACATTTCTTGTTGAGAATCTGTAGTGCTCCACTATCAATTACGCAGACCAGCAGTGTATCAGCGAAGGGGGGGTCCAGAGGCCCCTGGTGGGGGTCGAGGGGGCAAAGCCCCCAGAAGTTTTGGAATATGAGGCCTTTTAAATTGCCCAGAAGGTCTATAATCATTTTTTAATATCAACAGAAGAAATACAAATGCCAACAAATAACACAATATTAATATTAAAAGAAAAATGACCAGTGACTTTTTCACAACATAGCAATGATACCACTAGATCAGATTGTTCTGCACCAGATCTACTGGCTGAAGCAAGTGGCATAATGAGTAAAATAAAAAAAAGAGGGGGCTTGGTATGGCAGCTGAAGCAAAAAAAAAAAAATACAGTGTTCCACACTTTCCCTTTCCTTTTCTCCTTTTTTTTTCTTGGTCGTGAAACACTTGTGGGCCCCAATCCCCACCCCATCTGTAGGCCAGTGGCTGAAGTTACGTTCCCCGATTTTGCAAGGGCTGAAAATTAGGCGTTGCACTGCACTATAACGCCCCAAACTGCCCCTCTCTCTACAACTCACGTGCGGTATCATTCATTCAGTTCGTGTTAAACCCCCATTCCACAGAGAACAAGACCGCTGAAAGAACTTTGAAAGACCACAAATTCTGGTTGATCTTTCAGAGGTCTCTCAATGAACCTACAATGGTCTTTGAGGTCTTACACAAGTCCTGACCAATCTATCAGTGATCTTCGTGGTCTTGATGTGCTCCAAAAACTTTTGAAACGGTTCAAATCAGTCTTATAACGGTCTTACAGGAAAATGGTCTTTCAGCGGTCTTTCAGCGGTCGTTCAATGAACTCTCAAAGGTCTTCATAGTCTTTCAATAATCTTTCGACAGTATCTCAAGATTTTTGCGGCGATCACTGTACGACTCATGAGAGATCATTGAAAGATCATTGAAAGACCGAAGGACCAGGCAAAGTCCATGGAAAGAATTCTGAAAGATCACTTGTTGTATAAAAGATCTCTGAAAGACCATTGAAAGATCTCTATAGGACTAGTCTATACGACCAGTAAGACAAGAAATATCCATCAGTCTTTCAGAGTTCTTTGAGAGGACTTTCTGAGCCATTCCACAGAGATGACAAATTTCAGAAATTCTGAACACGCTGTAAGACCTCACCAATTTTAAGTCTTTCAGTGGTCGGCTATCAATGGTCTCCGTTGAGTGCATGCATGCAATCACGGCAGGCAATAAATCTGAGCATACATGTATTTTACTTTTACAATTTCGGATTTTAATCGGCTCCGGAAAAAAAGTTTCTGCTTGTTATGTCCCAAATTCATAATATTTTATGATCAGGATGTTCTTTGAATATCATATTATTTGATGTTTAACTCTTAACCAAAACGTACACTCTGGAAATGCAAAATGTCTCGCCGTTGAAATAGAAATCCTACAAAAGGGGGTTTCAAATCACTTGTGTGGCACATAAACTTTGTATACAGTAGAAGAAATAAAAAGGAGAACACCATCGATCCTCCATAATAAGGGGTTATCGAGTGCTAAATTTGACAAAATTTGAGGAATCAATTAGCAATAAAGTGTCAAGTCTAGAGTTTTTGTTTTCTCTTTGTATCAAAATGATTACCAAATCCTTATTTCCAGGTTACTGGTAGATACATTTTTTCTCCCCAATTTTTCCTTATTTATATATTTTTTTATACCGGCTCCCATGCGCCACTCCACAAGGCTCGGTGCGCCACAAGTGGCGCGCGCGCCACCATTTGAGAATCCCTGGTCTAAGGTAATCATGATTTACCGATGTAAAGTTAGTAATATGAAAGCCTCTTTGGCCTATAGTTTCCCTTCCAACTTTGTACTTCACCTCTTAATCGTATATATAGCTGCATTCTGTATAGCTTGCATATTTAAATATGCAAAAATATCAATAAACGTATATGAAATGGTAATGCCTCGGTCACATTTGCTCTACGGCGGCCATACGGCGAGTCGAAAAAAGAAACCTATATTTATTAGTAAAGCTGTTTAGCCGAACAATAGTGCAAATTATGACTAATTCAACAGTTTTCCTCCTATTTTTTTTCCCTCCTCTCATTTCCCTTTTCTTTTTTTGTCTTTCTTTCCCCCTGTTTTGCTCCGCCAATAGAGGGAGGGGGCGGGCCCCTCCCCCCCCCGTGGATCCAACTCTGGAAAAATCTACCAGGAAGTATTAAACAAGGAGATTCAAGAGAGAAATTCAAATCCAGTTAAAACCTTTTTTTTGGGGGGGGGGGTAAATAGCTTTTCCCGCCGCATGTGAAGCCTCTCTATTGTTTACAGCCTACTGTGAACTGTGCAACTAATTTAATTTTTGGTGAAATTCCTTCTCTCTAATTTTTCCTTAGCGTTTAGATACATATTTTGTTCTTCACTCGTAAGTGGTATACAAATAATGTAAATTACTATTAATGGCGTGCGTTTCCCGATCTCCTTATCGAAATCACTATTAATGAGAGAGCACAATATTGTTCTCGCTCTAATGGAGGGGGGGGGGGGGGTGTTCTATCAAGCAAAAGACGTAGGCATAAATTATGTGCATAAGTTCATATCATTGGTGTAATGATAAAGAACCTGATGAATTCTGTTTTATATGTCGACGTTATTATAAAGTTAATATGACAATCAAATTCAGGCGTACACCGCTTTAACTGCATGGTAACATACATCCAGAAATCGAAATAGCCGATGAATTCAAAACATACGTAGCACGAATAGCATGCAGTTCAAGCACTCTAAAATTAGAATAGTCTCGTATTACAAATGTCAATTTTGCTAAAAATGCACACAAACTCATAACTTGATAGACTCTGGGGGATGATGTCGTTGATATAAAAATAGCATCGATCTCGATATGCAATAATTTTTTACACTGCATCGGACTTGACAACCTAAAAAAACTTTTCCAAAATTAGATGGCCATCCATTCTCTCTCTTTTTAATCTAAATATAATCTATGTATTTCAGGATCATGATTATGACAACCATTTTATAACAAACATGATAAAGGAAAAACGCGTCTGATGGTTCATTGCCGCATAATATACAAATCATCTTCATTTGTTAATATTTAATCATCAACATTATCACTGATATTATTATTCGAAATATCATGTCCGTTAATATCACTTCAAAGTTATGATTATCATCATCATCGTCACCATCATCATTCATTCACTATCGATTTCCAATCATTCTCCAGTATCAATTTTATATTTACAAATATTTGAAAGATAGTGGTAATGATTATGGTGATGCTGGTATTCATGAACATGCATATAGATCCGTTATGTGAGATAATTTATGCGATTTTATACGCTAATCGCTACTCGATGATGGTGAAAATCTTTTAAATAGCACAAAAGAAGTCGGGACGGTAGTTACTGCATACACTATACTATTACAAAAGATTCCCAATCGGGCGAGCCAACGGTCTTTTGAAGTAGGTTCATCTATTGAAATTACGACAATAATCACGACAGCCGATATGGGGAATTAAAGTCTGTGAGTGTCTATCCCATTGTTTTCTGTGGTGAACCCGCTGAGCGCGTGCTATTGTCAATGATTCTCTACTATACGGGTGGGTGATCTTGCTTTTTCATGATAATAGGCCTGGGGCAAAAAATAAGAACACTTCGATGAGTATCGATGCCAAGCAATCATGAAAGGTCAATAATGTTCAATTCTCTTGATGGAGAAGACTATATCATGACCCTATTGATTTTGCTTTTAGGCCAGTAAGTGTACTATCGAATATAAATAATAATTACATTCCATCTATGGTGGCGGTGGTAGTGAATGTGGTAGCCTTGATGATTATAATAAATGAAAATACTGAAAGTTACGAAAGTCACACATTCAATGGATAATACCAAGAAACATACTTTTTGATGATATAAGATTCAAACAAAATTTATGCTTCTTGTAAGCCTCCTATTTAATTTATTCTTATTTTTTCAAAAACTGCAGCTTTTCCGCTGATATTCCTTCTTTATGATTTAAAGTTTTCATTTAATAATTATATTGGTAAATCTCGGTCAGAAAAGTTCATGTCACCTTTCCTTTCCCTATTACTGTATTCGGGCCCTAAAATGATTGTGATGTGATAGGTATGAAATCAAATGTGTTTTATTGGAAAATTTAGCACTTTTCATTCTTTTTTTTTGTCCAGCGATTTGGCGACCAACCAAAAGGTATCCGTATTTTTTCCCTGTAAACCATCTATCGGGACAGACTTCACGATCTAGGTCTGCTCGTTTGGTGCTCAAAAGCTTATTTCTAAAATAGAACATCATTGAGAAATGGTGCTTGATTCATGACATCTGAAAAAATCCAATGATCACCGACTGCACTGTTGATAAGCTGCTGTTATCTCAATTTCATTGCTATTGATGGTATTTTTAATGAAAAAGCAGGTGTTATTCTTTCTTGGTGGTGCAGTTTAATTATTTATTATTCATTCACTTATTTTGCAATTTCTTGATCATAATCAAAATGTTCAACTTGTGTTGATTTTGTAATGGTGCAATACATGTCTGTAATATTCCGTATTTCACAAGATTGAAGAGAAAATAAAGCCGATTGATTAACAAAAATGGTATACTGATTTAAAATTGTGTAATGAAAATGTTGAATTGACCTATGGAAATATGAAGGTGTTGTTGAATGAAAAGAGTGGACTTTATAAAGAGCTGCCCTTGTCCGTGAAGATTGAGAGTAGAAAGAATGTGGAATGTAAAGTTGAATTGAGTTCAATAGAGGGAAGGTTGGTTTATTGACTGTAGACTAATAGAAAGAAATGAACGTTATTGCTCTCAAATGACATGAGAAGACTCATAAATTTCTTGATTCAATTATTGATCATCCTTTTCCCCTGCTCTTGCGCATTAGTCTCTTCTTCTTCCCACCCCCTTCTATTTCTTCTGTTTCTCCGTCGTTATTCTTCTTTTCCACCTAATTATTTTTCTTGTTCTCATCCTTCGCCCCCTTCTTCATCTACTTCTCTTGCTCCTTCTTTCGTCTTCATATACTTTGTCGTCTTTCATCATTCTCTTTCTCCACCTCATCCTTTTCTGTTGCTCCTTCATTTTCCTTTCTCTCCCTTTTCTCCGTCTCCTCTCTTGTTATTCTGCCCACCTGCCCTTCTTATACGTCTCCTACTACTTTTCCTTCGTTATTCTTCTTTTTCATATTCTTCTTGTCCTCATTCTCTCTTTTCGTGTTCTTGCATCTTTTTCTTTATCTTCCTTTTTCCTCTCTATATCCTTCCTATCTCTCATTATTCTCATCCCTTTTTACTGCTCCCCCATTCTACATGTAGGTCTGCTTCTCCTTGGTAAGTCTTTCCCTCCTTTTTCCACCCCATCGATTTATGAAGATAAAATTGTAATGAAATAATAGGAATGTTAACGAAGATAATACTTATAATAGAGAAATGAAGATGATTGCGATAGTAACAGCGGTGATGACGATATCAATAACTATGGGAGGTCATGCATAGACCATGTATAGCACAAAGTATCAGACGCAATTTCAAATATGATTACTTGACGATTTCGATACGAAATATTCATCATAAATCTAGATCTAGTACATTAATATACACTTATCTTTGTAGAATAATGAAATCGCCGCTCAATATCGATGATTCTGATGATCACTAAATCAGAAAAGCCCACGTGGAACAGTGTATTATAATATTGCCTCGAAAATTACCGGACATTTGATGGAATTCCGTGCTTCTATCGTCATATTTCTCAGCACTTTTACGATTTTCTTTCACAGGGCTATTTGGCAAATATTTTTCATTTATAAATTTCATTTGAATCTGATCGAACTTGATTTTCAGATCGTTACCACAATTTGTATTTATCTTCAATTCCGAACATTACGTTTATACGTTAAACCAAGTATCAGACTAAAGAATAACTTATATGAAGTTATACTTTAGTCTACTATAATTATGATGTTTATATGTTGTACTCTCATACCCCGAGAGGGGATCGATAAGGTGAATAAAATGTAAATCTAAATCAGGGGTGGATCCAGCCTCCGCCAATGGGGGGGGGGGTGAATATTTTTTTAACCCATATTTCCCCGTTCGGCCGTTCAAAATGATTTTTGTTTATTTCTTTGAATTTGTATTCCCAGTGGCGTAATGATTATTTAAGTTATTTTCCAAGTCTTCCCCTCATCTTATTCAATCGCCTTCCTCCTATGTTTCCCCTTCTTTTTTCTCCTCTCTTTTCAATTCTTTTCCTTTCCCTCTGTTTCCCTTTTTTTTTGCTCTGCCAATGGGGGGGGGGGGGCGGGACCTATGTAAATGTAAATTCAACTAAGAACTGAGTCTACACAGCATAATGTCTAGAGGTCAGGGGCGGATATCCATGACAGGGGGGGGGGGAGGTTTTGCTTTCAAGGGGGCCCGGGGGGCGACATTTTACATTACAAACGTGCCTCAAAGGGCGGCTAACCCCTCCCCCTGAATCCCCAAGTGATCGAAGGGTACCGGAAATTTGAGGATGCTAATTCATTCACGGCATGCAATTTTCGAAATGGACGACCACAATTTTTAAATGTCCAGTCCACGCGCTTGCGTACTCTCATTCCAAAGACGCAAGTCATGAATTTTGGAGAAAAAAAAATCGCCCCCCCCCCCCCACCTGATCCCGGCCTCTGCGAAAACACAACTCTGCTCTCTTGTGAATATTGATTTCGATGCAGAGGCAGAAATCGGGATGCGCACGCATTTGGTCAAACAACAAGAAAATATGAATATTAATCGACGACAGTCGTTTTTAAGACAATCGCATAATGATGTCGAGGGTCATGGAATCGCTCAACTGGAGAACACCTTTTCAATTGGCGAAACGCTATCTGTAAAAACTGTACTGGTGGCTACGGCATGGTCTTCTGTTTCGAGTGAAATGAAATCGACGGGTTGGTTCCCCACAGCCATGCCAATCGGGCGGAACGGTATCATAGCCGGTACAAGAACTCATGGGCATGCAATGGCAGAGCTAGGGAAGCGATCTGCAGAAGAAAGGGTTTCCTTTTTGCAATTACCCCTCCTCATTTCTGTCACCTGTCTTTCTTATTAATCTTTTCACCTCCTCATTTCTTTATTCCTTCCCCTTGTCATGTTTCCTTGCATTAATTCTTCTTTCCTTATCTTTGAATCTTTAATCCATTTTTTCCGTCGCCGCAAATAGGCCCGCTTCTATATCTATAATCATGTTTCTTTTGTTATCTTTCGTTCTTTCCTATCCTTATAATTACTGATGTGGTATAAGTGTTTTAGGTTCCTACGTTAGCAACTCGATAACTATATTTTTTCGGTACACGATTTTCCCTTTCTCTTTCTATTTTTTTCTTAAATCTTAGTAGTTATTTCTATTGTTTTCTCTCAATTTCTTTTTACCCATTTTCCTTCCTTTTTATTCACTTATTTTGCTCTGTTTATTTTTCATGAAATATTGCTAGAAGGGGTTCGCAATCAAATTAAAGTTGCGGCCAATTCAACTCCGAGCTTTTAGGCTTCATTTTTCTTCATTCTCTTCTTGTTACCTGAATGAATAAAGAATAAAGAACCGTTTCAGCATGGCCACTGCATGTCTTCCCATCTGTTCCCCTTTCACTCTTTCCCTTCCCCTTTATCCCCCCCCCCTCCCCATCGTCCACCATCTCTCTCTACTCCTTTCCCCTTATTTTCAGTCTTTATCCATTTCCATATTATTTTGTCCTCCCTCTCCCGTTGATTCTCGATCCTAAATTTCTTCCCCTCTCAAATTTTCTGTTTTTTTTTTCTATTTCAACTGTTTTTCTCCATATTTCTGTTTCCCCTTGATTTTTTCCACTATGACTTCTTAGTTTTCTTCTCCTTTTCGCTTTTTGGTCCCGCTTCTTTAAAACAAGGAGATAAAAAATTAAGAGACAATATGTTATCCCGGAGAAATGGTTGCCCGTCCAAAAATTGAACAAACTATCAAAAACATTTTCTAATAAATCTTTGATCAAGTTACGCGTAATAGTGTTAAGCTGTTCCGGTCATATTTATTTTATCATTCTATTTCCTTCTGTTTTTTATTTTGGGAAGGGGGGAGGGGGGCTCCCGACACTTGTTTCAGATGCGAGTAATAATGAATATTACAAATTGACTTGAATCCTACGAATGGCTTGGGCCTACGAAACGAAAATGTGTGGAATCTTATTTTCCCACCTAAAATATCATGAATTGACTCTCTTCCAATTGCAAAAAAAGAGGTTTTCATGGTTATTGCAGCAAATTCGAAAGATCAATAACGATTTATGAAACGTGCGTGATTTTTTATTAAGCTACCGTGGCTTTTATGAATGCACCAGAACTTCCATTACAGACATGATAGATGCGAACCACAGTTCAGAACAGAGACTCGAACTCTCCGATCCGACAGTCAATATGAAGGCGCGCATTTTTTGGTCGTAGAGGGAGCTATTTAGAATAGATTCTTCGGTCTTTCGACAGAAATTAAGACTTGCAGGAAAGACGAACAAAAGAACGGTGGCATCAATGGGCCTTTGATGGCGGCCGTTCCTTTGAAGAGAAGGGAACGTTGAGCGGGAAAGCCGAAGGGAAAACCCGGATGCAGTAAGAACGCTATAGAACGGTGCATGGACTTTTGACAAGCTGCCTAATTCACCAAATTACCCTCAACTTAGCAAGTACCAAACAAACAAAATGAAAGAAATAGGAAGGCTAATTCTGGCCCATTCAAATTTTCATGCCCTTTGTTTCTGTGGGCAGTGCTTGCTCAAGCATGAATAGTTTTCATTTTTTTTAGTCATTGCAAAGTTAACTTTATTGGCTTTCCATATCTATAAGTCTTTCCCCCGAAGTGCTACACTTTTTTTTATTTGGCAGCTATTTCGAAAGTGTGTGGTTTTGGGGGGACGCACTGTAGTGCTTGAATATTCCGGTATCTGTCCTACTGCGTTAGATTCATTTGTTTCCAACGTTTGTCTTTATTATTGTCATTACACATATTTCGTTTGTATTGTTGCACCCATCTCCTCTCTACAAAGTCAATTGCAGTAATAGTCAAATGTCTTTTCCGGAGAGAAATGCATGCTTTGAAGTAGCTTCTGATGGAAGATCATGGTTTGACGCAAAGAGTAACTGCGAAATTGAAGGAGGCTTCCTGGCTCTTGTTAAGGATAATGAAACACAACATTTTCTCACAACAAATTTAATGAGTCTCAATGAACAGTGCTGGATCGGTGGAAAGGCAGGGAGGAGCTGGAAGTGGAGGAGTGGTAATTATATAACATCTTTTGTTTGCCTCACTAGAATTCATTTTATTGATAAAATCGAGTTACAAGTTTGAACAACACTGCATAATGATATTTCTTTTTATACCATGCTAAAGGGAATGAAAGGAGTCTCTTCCTGAGGATAACTTTACAAAAAAGACTAATATTCCCTGTCGAGTAGGATTTAGAGAGAGCGTAAGACGAGTCTTTTTTATTCTTTCAACCTACCCCTTGCCGAAAATGAGGACACACCGTAGACACACACGTCCACTTCTTCACAATCTTGTCCTCGACATATGAACCGCCATAACCACTGCAAACGGCTGTAGTCAGGTAGGAGTTGATCATTTCCCCATGAACAGACATCTTTCATGTCTGTGATGTCGCAGTGCGTCATCAAATGGCGGAGAGACATGATCTTAAAGCAAAGAGTCATTGGATAAGAAAACTTTTCTCCTGCAATCCCTCCAAATTTTAGCTCAGGGTAACTGACTGTGCAAATGTAGGTCGAGAAAACATTGATACCCTCATCTCCTTTGCGAAAAGATTATTTTAAGAGAAGATCACCTTCACAACAAGTTTGTAATAACAGTAACAGAATATGATTGAAGAATCTAGGCAAAAGTTTGAAGAAAATCAATCAAAGAATAAAACAAAATAGTCGAAATTGAATTATTCCGTTTGCAACGGTTGAAATGTACGAGCAGCTGAAATATGAATGAAAAAATAAACAAAATAATTCATCAGAAAACCATTAAAAATAGAATTTATAAATTCTACATTACATGAAATTTGCTTGTTTATGAGGTCACAAATCAATAACTGTCTAATATTTTTTAAATCTTAAATCGATTTTTTTACCTTCACCAATATTTTCATGTTTTGTTTTGTTTTATTCGTTTGCAACAAGTCGGTCTTTTCCTTTATTATAATTCCCTAAGCAGTTGGTTTTTCAGGCCCATTGCATTACAAACATTGTCTACGATGTATGCATATTTATCATTTTCGGATAATACGATAACAAAGGTCACATGACATGATGAGGATAATCTCAATAATGCGAAAAAGTTGATGCTGTAATTCCTGACTTATCATGTTTTAATTTTAGATGCAGAATATTAATTATTTTGCCGTATTTTGTATCAATTTGAATAAGATTATATTTCATTCCTATATTATATTAATGCAATATCTTTAGATGGTAGATTCATAGCTCGACTGTTTTGGAATGACGGAGAGCCAGGCGCCAATGAGCAATGCATTGAGATCCGGGAAAAAGACTTCCAAAACGACTGGAATGACGAAACCTGCACCAATTTCATTGGGAAGGGATACATTTGCCAATTTAGTGAGTCATATCACAGGTTCACTAGAAATATATTTTTCAGATAGTCTTTCATGTTGACAGATCACCTCTAAATTTCTTCTAAATGTTCTCATTAATTGTAATATTTTGCTGTTTCCTCAAATCTCTTGCGCACGAGATATGTCAGTTTCCCATGATCTCTATTATCATATGAAACCCATCAGTGGTATGACGTGCAAAACTTTTCCAAAGCCATGAAGCCATTTAAGACATCACACAAGCGCCATATTGTATAACTACACGGTGCAGCACAAGGCACTTTGCATCCAACGATTGAAACGGACAAAACAGACGCTTGTTGAGACTTTTAGCCCCGTCGTAAAACAAAAAAAATCTGTCTACCAACGCAAGGCAAGGTGCATGACATGAGAAAATGTTGACTTCTCGAGAACGCGGACATTCGATCTGCGGTTTGTGTGCATAATTCAAGTTTGCTACTATGGTAAGAGCGACATCTGCGAATGGAGACGTTTTCTCAAAACCATCGATCGTCGTCATCAGCACATCTCTAGATAGATTCCTTTATTACTGCACTCTGTACAATAATATAGGAACCGTATTTTGGAAGACTAGACCTGGGGTCTTTTCACGCGTGAATTTGGAATCATTTTGATGATTATTGTAACGATGATTGCAAATTGTCTTTAGAATAATCGGACCTTTTTCACGCTCACTCGAAAATTGTGATTTGAATTCGAATTCCCGGTTGAAAAAAGGTATATGTCCTGATGGCTTGTCAATCAAAGCACTGCATCGCAAATATAAACTACGATGAGTGCATGACAATTGTATTATACGTAAGCGTTTAAACATGTTAAAAGGTCACATGAGCTCCTCCCTCAAAAGCTGTTTTGAAGGGCAAGCCTTTCACGAGCAAAATTCGTATCGTAATTCTAGTAAAACTCAACTGGAATTCACCTCCGGAGTAGAATTTGAATTCGTGTTTGTGATTAGCGTTTGTGATTCCTATCATGTTTTAGTTTGGTTTTACACGTTTTAAAAAGCGTCATTTGCCCTTTTTTCACAGGAATCGTCATTCAAAATGATTTTTTTTTCACTTGTAAAAGGGCGGTGGTTAATGGCAAAATATATTTTGATAGTTTTTAGATTTACCGGGAAAACCTATAATACGAAAATTGTAACAAAATACAGGATTAATCCCAAGTTACATATGCTTTTATTAATATTCTTTTTTCAACGCAACAGTCACAAAGACTCATACGTTGCGTAATGTCCGCAAGATAACATATCTCGCCATGTCGACATATACATATTTGTAAGACAACTTGTCAAGATAACTAATCTCGCCATTAGTTTGTCGGCATAATAAGGCTATTAAGTCAGGAGCTTGCGTTAATAATCATGAAGCGGTGTCGTTTTTGCTTTCTTCATATGCTTAGTTTACAACATTATTAGTCGGTATAAAGGACTCGCATTTTTTTTTTCAAGCAATCGCTAGAATTTGAGGTGCTCGGGAATATTTTTTGTTTGGTTTGACGACTTTTTGTGTCCTGACATTTCGTATCATCGCATGATAAAAGTTCATTTGAAGTGTTTTGGTATTTATCCTTCCAAAAATATCATGAGGATGCAAAACAGAAATGATGTTTTTGTGAGTATTCATAATTGTGTATCACGCAATTTTTCGTTTTATCATGCTTAAGGTAGGCCCTGGAATGTCTTCTAATGTACTCGAAAGTCGGAATGTCTTTTGAGCTTGAAATAAATAAAATTTTCTGGAATACCATTTTTTCTATTATCCCAATCTTCCCATAGGTAGTTCTGAATGCTCTGGAAATTCAACAGATCCACAAGTTCACAAAGTTCTGTACCGCAAACACTGCTTTCATTTTTTCGACAACCAATCTTCGTGGGAAGATGCGGCTCAAAGCTGCGAAGATAAGGGTGGGTACCTGGCTGAAATATTGGACAGGAGCACTCAAGATTTCATATCGGAGATGGCGATAAACACTTTCGGAGATAAGCAGTGGTGGATAGGTGGCTATGAAGATGGGGATCCAAGATCGTGGTACTGGGAAGACAGTAAGTTTACCATCAAACTATCTATGTTATCCCAAAAATGATTTTAACGGATGCATTAAAATATGAAATGCATTCCCATAATGACAGACCAAAATTAAGAATACATGCGGCCAAATAACATTAAAGAAAAGGGTTGTGACTCATCATAAAGTGATGAAGACAATCGCTCACTATTTCTGTTGCATAAAATAACATGAAATGTGACAAATTCTCATTTTCTCCTCATTGCCATGTGAATCAAACTTTTATTCCTCCCTGATAGTCCGGGGGCTGGGGGAGTTTATTCAGCTGATCGGGTATATAAGGTTTGATGGTCCAAAGATGTTGGCATGATTTCAGTGGTCGAGAAAATGTGTTGCTGCTGGGTCATAACCTGTACGGAAGGCACAGAAGGCCCCATTTTTGTCGGCCATCTTGGATTTTTCATGAAAATCAATTATTTTCACATTTCTGCATAATCAATGGAAAAATATTGAATAGATACGCATTTCACATTGATTTAGACAGTAGAAATCGATGGCAAGCGTTTTCCGGACAGCTCGGTTAATATTTTTTTGAAAAAATGTAAGAATTTATGCCAAAATTTCCATGTTTTTAGGCAAAATTTGCATGTGCATTGATATTTTTCTGTTTTATCATTAACATCAACAATCGATGAAAAATATCAGCATTCAACACGAAAGAGAATATCTTAACGAAAACATTGATATGCCTTATGACAGTATTAATGTTTTTACTTGCTTATATATAGGGAAAATACCTCCAAATGCATTCCCTGATATTGCGATAATATGACACTCCCACCCTCCCCCCAAGAAAAAATACAACTTTATTGCGTCCAAGTTGTTTTAAGACAAGGAGAGTGTTTTGCTATTTAGGAGAGACATCTTTGTGCTCCAACGTGGGCTCCACATTCGCAGATTATCTAATAAACAAGGTAAAATACGGAAAATGATTGGGTAATTGCAGTAGCCCTTGGCGGGGGTAGGCCTTGCCCTACCAGAATGATACTATCTTGTCTCCAAGCGGATAAAGGCAATGAAAATCGGTTGCTTTTTAGTAGAAACACCCTTTAGCCTCAATGGGGGCTCCAAATAGACAGGGTTTCCTATAAACTTTTCATAATATGTGACAGTTAAAAGAAAGTACTCTTTTGTTTTAAGTGGTTTCAAAAAATAAAAGTGGTTTCATTACATAGTAGAAACACCTTTTCCATCAATGTGGCTCCAAAATGACGAATTTTCCAAGTCATGGGCAAAATATACAATAATAATAATATGCAATTTTTTAATAGCGCTTAATACAAATGTTTCTAAGCGCTCCACACTATTACCCCGGTTTTAGCACGGCTACCCTGATCGGGCGCATCAAGCATTCAATGAATTCCTTCCTACCGGGTACCCATTTACTACACCTGGGTCGAGAGTGGCAAATGGAGATAAACGCCTTGCCAAATGACGCTAGTGCTGTGATGGGATTTGAACCCCGGACCTTTTCGTTCACAGTCCGGAGACTTATCCACTGAGCCTCATCACTTCTATACAAAGGGGGTTGGGTGATTTGGGCAGCCCCTTAGAGGGTAGGCTTTGTACTAGTCACACCAACAAAGGCGACGCAAGACCGATTGAGTCTATGTACTCTTAAAGGCAAGCTAGCGAATGCATTGAAGTCGGTATCACTTGTGTGACTAGTGACAGAGGTTGCTTTTTATCCAATATCGGGGAATACATTGTAAGGTATTTTCCCTATATCTCAGCAAATTAAGACATTTATCCTGTCTTGAAGCATATGAAGCATTCGTATTGAATGCTGATATTCTGCATTGATTGTTGATATTACTGATAAAGCAATAAGATGTCAATGCAAATGCATTTTTTTGCCTAAAAACATGTGAATTTTGGCATAAATTCTTATATTGAAAAAAATATATATTAAACGGACTGTCCAGACAACGGCGCCGGAAGTGGGGGGGGGGGGCACTTACCCCCCCCCCAAATATTTTTTTTTAGACAAAACGAAATTTTAAATTTTGCTCCCCCCCCCCCCCACTAATGTGCCCCCCCCCTAAAAGAAGAAAAATGATGAATTATCTAAGGACCAAAGTAAACGATGAAGGCACTTTCCTTCCTAAAAATTGCCATTTTCATTGTCAAAAATGAAAGATTTTCGCTCCTGACGGGGCAATTACATAAGCCTCGTGTCTTTGGGCGAACATGTCCCTCTGTGAAACATACCTTTGATAAGCCCCTTTTCCATCTTATTACAGTGTGATAATGTTTAACCTTTTAATTGATACTTTCAGACTAAAACCGAATGGCAAATTGAAAGTAGTTAACCAATGCATGCTGGCTGTGTCGGCTAACAAACGCACGGTCGCCCAGAAACGCTCAAACCGGACCCGATATCTCCACAGAACGGAGACCGTTGAAAGACCACTGAAAGATTTAAAATTTGTGAAGTCTTACAGCGGTCTTCAAGATCACTGAAATTTTTCATTTCTGTTGAATGGCTCAGAAAGACCCCTCAAAGAACTCTGAAAGAATGATGGATATTTCTTGTCTTATTGGTCTTAGACTAGTCCTATAAATCTTTCAATTGTTTTTCGGAGATCTTTTATACAACAAGTGATCTTTCAGAATTCTTTTAATGCACTTTGCCTGGTCTTTCAGTGATCTTTGAATGATCTTTCAATGGTCTCTCATGAGTCTTACAGTGATCTCCGCAAAAATCTTCAGAGACTGCCGGAAGATCATGGAAAGAAGACCTTTGAAAGTTCAGCGACAGACTGCTGAGAGACCACTGAAAGACCATTTTCCTGTAAGACCGTTGTAAGACTATTATGCACGGATTCAAAAAGTTTTGGAGAAAATGAAGACCACTGAAAGATCGGTCAGGACTCGTGTAAGACCTCAAAGACCCTTGTAGGTTCATTGAGAGACCTTTGAAAGATCAACCAAGTTCATGGTCTTTCAAAGGTCTTTCAGTGGTCTTGATCTCTGTGGAATAGGGGTTTACTTGAGCAATACATGGAACCTATGTCATAGCTGGGCGTTGTGGCGTGCGCCTGTAATCCAAGCTTTGGGGAAGTTACAAATTGATGCAGAGGTTCGAGGTTTGAGCCCTGGTCACGTCTTTCGGATGGTGACGTTAAAGGTCGGTCCCAGACGTATATAATATTTTCTGATTGATACACGTGTGACAAAACTCGTCATCATATATTACTCTAGGACCTACTCTCAATCTTCCAATTTCTCGCCAATTTTACTTCTTCCGAAAAAGTAAAATTAATGATTATTGATTAATGATTATTTACAAATGAATATTTCCTGGAATTTGATATTCATAATTTCTTAGTTATGGTCACATTTTCACCAGAAAATATGTAGAGAAAAAATATTTTGAAGGGGTCATCCAAAAGTGCTTCCCAGCCATACAAAACATGCAGAAGGAAACACATAAATCGAGTAATGTTTTAAACTTTAATGATTTTCAGGAAAGTTTTAAATTGTTAGACAACTCATATATGTTTTTCCTCAAGTTACAATATATGAAACGTATTGCCCATGCATTGATAATCACTAATGCTGATGTCAGAAATGATTTGCATAGAATGGGGATTTAAGGGCTTATTGACGTCTGCCACGTAAGAGCAGTATGCCATTTTAAATTTGAAAAGACATTCATTAGAATTTTTTTGTTTCTGTTGTTACGCATCTTCTGCTTAATGCACTCGTCTGTGTATGTAAATGTACATACATAAATGTTTCTGAAAGGATATTGCATGAAAAATGTCATTTCATGTATTTTGAGTCAATATAAGTGTTATACGTAATTTAATTGATCAGACATGAAAACCACATTCTGAAGCGATTGTTTTGCCCGTAGATTTCATAGGTTCTCAAAAATTATGAGCAGTCTTTTGTAATGAATTCTGTGTCTAATTCTCAAGCAACTAATTTTTTTTTAGCTGAGATCTTCGAAACGCAACTTTTTTACTCCATTTTTACACAAAATCCTTACCGTGGGGGGTCCCGCACCCTCTCCCGCTCGATCGCTTCGGTTTTTCACGCTGTCAAAAATATTATGCCCCCTTCGGGATCCCCCCCCAAAAAAAAATAAAACATAAAATAAAGTGTTCCGGCGCGCCTGTGTCCAGAAAACCCTTGCAACGATTTCTACTGTCTAAATCAATGTAAAATACGTATTTTATTTAACATTTTCCCATGTTTGTGCAAAAATATGAAGATAATTGATTTTCATGAAAAATCCAAGATGGTCGACAAAAATGAAGTCTTCTGGGCTTTCCGTACAGGAAATGACCCGGCAGCACCACATTTTCTTGACCACTGATATCATGCCAACATCTTGGGACCATCAAACCTTATGTACCCGATCAGCTGAATAAACTCTCCTAGCCCCCTAACTATGAACATATGGAATTACCATAGCAGTTTATGTTTAAATCAACTTGGTCCTTATTTTGAACTTAAAAAAAATCTCAACATTGTATAATTCAAGGAATGAAATACAAGAGAAATAATGAGTGAGGGACATCATTGATCTCTCATGTGCATATTGGAATGTGCGTAATTTCATCCGATTTTGAAATGTTCAGCGTTATGCGTTTTTTTTCTCTCTCTTTCGATTTGAATCACAAATTTGTGAGGTGAACTTGAATATTAAAGATTCAACAAATACGAATTGTTTTTTTTTGTGGGGGGGGGGGTGTTGCACCCACAAATGTAATAACGCCCACAAATGTAATAACACTTTACCCACAAATGTAATAACGCCCACAAATGTAATAACACTTTACCCACAAATGTAATAATTTTTGATCGCCCACAAATGTAATAATGACTTTACCCACAAATGTTATAAATTTTAAGGGATTTTTGGCGAATCCGTTCTAAACTAAATTCCTATAGTAATCATATAGCACAAAAGTGCAAAGTCTTTTTTTTAGACCGGGTTAATAAAACATCAAAGAACAAGTCCAAAGTCTTTCTTCCAGACCCGGTTGTTTCAAAAATTATAATATAAATCCAAAGTCTTTTTTCCAGACCCGGTTGTTTAAAAAATTGTGATATAAATCCAAAGTCTTTTTTCCAGACCCGGTTGTTTCAAAAATTATAATATAAATCCCAAGTCTTTTTTCCAGACCCGGTTGTTTAAAAAAATATAATAAAAGTCCAAAGTCTTTTTTTCCAGACCCGGTTGTTTAAAAAATTGTGATATAAATCGAAAGTCTTTTTTCCAGACCCGGTTGTTTAAAAAATTATAATATAAACCCAAAGTCTTTTTTCCAGACCCGGTTGTTTCAAGAATTTTAATAAGTGCAAAGTCTTTTTCCTGACCCAGTTATTTCAAAATTTATAATATAAGTCAAAACTAAGATACGATAATGATATTCCTGTGGAAAAAAAATGGGAATCGAGCTTAGTCTTTTCTCCAGACCCAGATAATTAAAACTGGTGGAATAAATGTCTTTGTTGTTGTTTCAACTTATACGGTGTATATTGTGAATATATGCACTAAGAGTAAATTGAGAATCAAGCGTAGTCTTTTCTCCAGACACGGTTACCTGTTATTTAAACATTATGAATAACAGTTTAAAAACAGTATAAAGACCCCATAATCTTATTAATGCTGGATATATAGCGTAGTCTTTCAGCCCGACCATTTTTTTCTTAAAAACGCTAATAGTAAGAATAAAAAAAAATCAAAGTTTAAGACCAAACAAACCTTCAACCTAAGAACCTGTTTTAAAAGAGGTTTAGAGTGTTGTCTTTATTCCAGACCTAAAACAGTTACGAAAAAAAAATCTTCTAACATAAGACCTTATATTCTTATTCTCGTGGAATAACACGAGGTTTAAAACGTACTCTTTCCTCCAGACCCGGCTATTAAAAAAAAGTAACTGAAAAACTTCGAATCTAAGACCAAATTTCCAAAGTTTCACCCAGTAAAAATATGTCTTTTTTAAAAATAATACTACTACCCCTACAAGACATTGTAATAACGCGTGGGTAAAGCAGACATCCTTTCTCCAGACTTGGTTACTATTTGAAAAATAAAATAGTTTTTACAAATATTCTAAAACGAATATCCAATAATCTAATTACTGTGGAACAACATGAAGACCGATTATCGAAGATCGACTTTCCTCCAGACATAATTATTTCAGGAATAAAAAATCAATAAAACTCAACCCCCAACAACGAATCTAAGAACCAACAATCCTCCAAATTAAGACCATGCATGTAGAAAAGCACACGTTTAGAGCGTTGTCTTTATTCCAGACCCGGTGATTTAAAAATGATTTAAGCAATCCTAAAAACAAAAGACTCAAATTCTTATTCTTGTGGAATAATACGAGTATTATGCTTAGTCTTTCGTCTGGACCCGGTTATTCAAAAGATAAAGAAATATTGAAAAAAAATTGACAGCTGAGACCAATCTTCAAAATTAAACCCACTTAAAATGCTTGGCTTAGAGTGTTGTCTTTACCCCTCACCGACGTATATTATAACTTTTGAAACGACCGGGTCTGAAAAAAAAAGACTTTGGACTTGCATTATAATTTTTGAATTAACCGGGTCTGGAAAAAAGACTTTGGACGTATATTATAATTTTGAAACAACCGGATCCGGTAAAAAGACTTTGGACGTATATTATAATTTTGAAAAACCGGGTCTGGAAAAAGACTTGGACTTGTACTGTAATATTTCATTAACCGGGTCTGGAAAAAAGACTTTGAACTTTTGTGCTATATGAACGCATTACTATAGGATATTAGTTTAGAACGAATTCGCCAAAAATCACTTCAAATTTATTACATTTGTAGGTAAAGTCATTATTACATTTGTGGGTAAAGTGCATTATTACATTTGTGGGTAAAGTGTTATTACATTTGTGGGCGTTATTACATTTGTGGGTAAAGTGTTATTACATTTGTGGGCGTTATTACATTTGTGGGTAAAGTGTTATTACATTTGTGGGCGTTATTACATTTGTGGGTAAAGTGTTATTACATTTGTGGGCGTTATTACATTTGTGGGCGATTATTACATTTGTGGGTGTAACAGGGGGCAGAAACCTGTATCGATCATCTGGCGATTCGTTAACTGCCTCGTTAACATTTGCTTTTAAGCCTTACTCCCATCTTTGTGTTGTTTTTTGTTTGAATTATGTTTATCAATCCACTCGATGTCATACTGGATAATTCACGTCTTTTGTCCTATCTTAGTCAGAAATGGTGGCCGCTGAAGCATTTCGTATAGGGTTTATCAAATGTTGAACTTGTTAAAATGTATGTATACAAGATTAGAATATCCAAAATGAGAAGAAAAAAATACAGTGCGAGTCAGAAAAATGTTCCATTTTTTAAATTAAGTATTTTTCAAGAAAATGTGGGATTCAGAGAAAATTTTTACCATGTATGTATAGAGTACATATTCATTTGGCACTTGGTAAATTTGTTTCAGTGTTGTTGTTATGGTTGAGTGCACAACAGGCATTGTTTGTGTCAAAACCCATTTGCGCCAAGTCAGGTGATTATCTGTACCCGCTGAAACAGAGACCAAAGCATTCACACAAACAATAAGCGTTAAGTTTATGCGTATGGTTATTAATTAAGAAAAAATAAACCAGTAAAACCAGTAAACCAGTAAATCAATAAATCATCTTCACTGAAAAGTTCTTTTTCATTGTCATTTTGGCCACAACTTGGATAAAGCTTCCCGCCTTCAACATGTTCAATCTTCCACATGTTGCTCTGATGATGCGCTGCTGCAAGTCATCCAGATCTACAGGTGGGGTGCTGTACACTTTGACTTCAATCACATAAAATGCTTCTTCTTCATTTGTCGACTGATTTTGTTTTAGACACTTCGCAGGGCCATGGCAGCAATGCTCCATCGAGCTCAGAAGTGTATCAAGAGAAATGGAAACCATGTGGAAGATTGAAGGTGGGAAGCTTTCTTGTGGCCGAAATGACATTGAAAAGGAACTTTTAAGTTAGGATAATGTATTAATTTACTGGTTCTCTTGTTTATTTTTCTTGATTAATAAACATATGCAAACTTTACGCTCATTGTTTGTGTGAATGCTTTTGCCTCTGTTTCAGCAGGTACATGTTATCAACTGACTTGGCGCAAATGGGTTTTTGCACTTCTTTTTCAAACTATGGCTGTTGTGCACTTAACCATATTAAACAACAACACTGAAACAAGTTTTACCAAGTAACAAAGGAATACTCTATCCTTACATGCTAGAATCTCTCTGAATCCCATATTTTCTTAATACTTAATTTAAAAAGTGTAACAATTTTTCTGACTCACACTGTATATATATATATTTCTTTTTTTGCACAGACACCAGGATTTTAACATTCCAGTGGGCCAGTGGTGAGCCTAACAACATCGATAATCAGGAAGATTGCATTGAGCTTTCGAATTCTACCGACCTCAAATGGAACGACGAAAACTGTATCAGCCTAAGACCTTCGCTCTGCCAGTTTGGTAAATACATGTCTATGCAATCTTTTCATTTAGTACGGAATATTGTGCATGTTTAAATTGATATTTTTTTGTAATGAAATGGAAATGGGTACTATGTTCACTGATTATTGTCGATTTTGAGTACCTATAAGTACTGGTTAATATAATACCCAAAGCATAAACGTAACAATTTGGAATTTATTTTTATCATGTCACTGAAATTCACAGCTCATTCATTTGGAGAATTGCGAAATTATGCCTACTTTACCACCCCCTCCCCCCCCCCCCCCGGGTAAATTGATATATTTCTACCATTCCCGTATTAAATACGGATTACTTGCACTGGGATGTACGGAAATGTGCAGTTTCCGTACATCCCAGTGCAAGTATCTAACCGGAACTACCGAGAGCCAACACGGAATACCCGATTGTTATTGGGTCCTGTTTAACGGTGGCTTACCTTCTCTAATGGGACATCTCTAGAGCATTTAGCCAAGATAAGCGTGAATTGTTTATAATGTACGCCGACGTAAGACGACACTGCTATTTTGATTCACCGATTTTCGACCAAGGTTGTTTTGTCATTGAATGGCTCGAAAATAAAAAAAAAGTGATGACTGATGTTTTCGCGTTTGAGTAAGTGTAGGGTTCCTCCAAAATAATATTTAATTGATTTATTTATCATTCACTATCTAAGAATTCTGTGGGCATCACAAATCAAATAATCAAATTTTAGAAACCTTTCAAATCAATGAGGGATTTTTCTCATACTTTCGTCAACATCTTTTGCTTTTGTTCGGCTATTTTTTACAATATACTTATTATCAAGGTGAACTTTCTCTTTTACATTTTGTGGTTGGAGGACTTAAGCCTTAAAAGAAATTTCCCTCCTGATATGCACTGCCTCTTGAAGGTTTGCCAAAGTGTGGGGATCCTGGGGAGCCGCTCCACGGATCCAGGTCGCCATCGGATACCACCTCATTCCTAGACGGAGCTACCGTGGACTACGAGTGTGACCCTGGTTACGAGGTAAAGGGTGACATCTTAGCTACATGCATGCTCAATGGCAGATGGGATTCAGAAAGACCGGTGTGTGAAGGTAAGGTGACACATTTGCTCCTGTGACTCTGGGCTTAATTTTGTCTTAGATGTGTGTTAAGATAAGGATTGCGATGGGGTTTTATGTTATACCTTGGTCACATTTGCTCTACGGTGGTCGTACGGCGAGTCGAAAACAGCCGTTTTATTCATTTTTATTCAAACCACCTATATTAAGCTGGTACAAAAATGTTAAAACGGCTGTTTTCGACTCGCCGTAGAACAAATGTGACCATGGTATTAGGTTTTCGGGTTAAGATTGGGGTAGGGCATAGTGCTAAACCCAGGGTTGAAGTTGGTCATTCGATTAGGGTGTGGAATTTACAGCGGAGCAATAGTCGCCCGAGCAAATGTCATGGAGCCGAAGGTAAACTCTATGGTACATGTAAACAATGTAAACAATGTAAAGCGAATAAGGTTATGTGCGTTTGAGGGTCTATGTAGCAATGTGGTGCGTGCGTTTGAGTAATTGGGAGGCTAGTAATGTATTAACTTCGAGGTTTGAAAGGGGGTATTTAACACAAAATTAAGAGAATGTTCAGATTAACGATACATAGCGAGGACAAGTTTTAAGATGAATCTAGGGGTCTGAATGACGAGGAGGATAGCGTGTCACAGGGTTGGTACGAATTTGTGATGTGTGTTAATTGTTTATTTCCCAATGAGCGCTAGGTTTAATGGGAGCTTTGGTACACGTATGAAATACAGAGTGAATCAGAAAAAAATGTCCCACTTTTGTAAAGTTGAATTGTTTAAAATATGAATATTTAATCATTAGTTTCATGATATGTCTTGATAGAGGTATCCTCCAAGTACATTCAGGTACCATTTTCATTTGATCCCGTGCACGCATGACTGAACATCGGACAATCTTTAGAAGACTGTCAGATCTCACTTGCGCCAAGTTACTGGGTGATGAATAAAACAGTGCTTTAGACAGTCAGACAGACAGACTGGCATGCTCACACACACACACCCACACATCAACACACACAACACACATGGTAATAACTGGTTCATAATTTTCTCTTTTCTGATTAAGCATTGATTTTTAGCAAGATCGCTGAATGTTTAAGTGGCAATTCCCGACAATCTTTCCCCTTAAAACACATTCACTACCACCATCATCATCATCATCATCCTCATTGTCATCATCTTGATCTTCATCATCATCATTAAGTGCACATAAAACAAATATGTTGCTTATGTCTTTTGTTGGTTAACAATGAAAATTTACAATGTTCAGTCATGCGTGCACGGGATCAAATGAAAATGGTACCTGAATGTACTTGGAGGATACCTCTATCAAGACATATCATGAAACTAATGATTAAATATTCATATTTTAAAAAAATCAACTTTACAAAAGTGGGACATTTTTTCTGACTCACTCTGTATATCATCAATGATTTAAATGGAAATCATCCAGAAATAAACAGACATGGCAGTAATGATGTGAATAGAAAAACATGATTCATCGGTAGCATACACAGGTATATTGAAATTATCTTTTTTAAAAGATCTGTGTGCATTTATTCATATTGGAATCCTGTCTACATTATCTGAATAGTAAACATACGCACCTCCCGGGGAGGAAGTCAAAGTAATTTGGATGTTCAACTAAACTTAAAATATGAACTTTCTAAGGTGATAAGTAAAGGGTAGAATTACAAAAGTTTGTTTGCTCATGTCTATTTTTTCACATTTTTTTTTTATTTATTCATTTTCCAACACATGGGCTGGATAGCCCTCTTCAGCCTAACGGCTGTTCTTCTGAGGGGTCCATTATCTATATTGATTTCTTTCTTGCATTTTCAGCCGTTACTTGCCCAAATTCGACTATCGAAGTGCAAAACGCAGCGAACGTGACGGTTTCCTCCTACGCGTATCGAGGGGTAGCTGTCTATACTTGCTCCACGGGCTACGTACCCGATGCCTCTCCTGTCAGTTACTGCCAGGTAGATGGAACGTGGAGTAGTCCGAATTTCACCTGCACTCGTAAGTATATGTTTAAAGATAAATACCAGTTTTGGTAAGTAACTATCTCAAAATGGGTTCGAAAACAATCCAATTGAATTTCTGTCCAAGAGTTTGCATGTATGAATTAAAAAAGGGCCAAATGGCTGTGGGAGAAAATGGAAAATGAGCAAAATATGCACAGAATTCCATTAAATTTCGGGTATTTATCGAAGCAATATTAATACACTGTCCCACGTATGCTTTTGTGTGTTAGCGACTATCAGAATTATCGACTTCAAGATATTGCAAAGACAGGTTTAAACTAATGTACCAGTAAACTTTCTCATGTGATAACAGTTTGCTGCGACTGCTTTATTTTACATTTATGTAAAGTGAGTGTGCGCGCGCATGAGGGCGATGTG
Source organism: Lytechinus variegatus (assembly GCF_018143015.1). Classification (NCBI taxonomy): domain Eukaryota; kingdom Metazoa; phylum Echinodermata; class Echinoidea; order Temnopleuroida; family Toxopneustidae; genus Lytechinus; species Lytechinus variegatus. The sequence goes on from NC_054747.1 coordinate 375,941, forward strand.
TCTATTTTTAAGTACTGCGTGTGTGTGTCTAACGTCTTTTACGATTGTTATTGTCCGTCTGCAATCTGTTAGGAATGTTTCAATTTGATGCGAATATTAACACATTGGACAATTTGCTCTACAAGGTTCTAAACCACCGTAGGACTACGTAATTGCATATCATTTTTCGTTTCATCGCATTTGTTTTTATTTGTTTTCTTTGTATTGTTGTTTTTAAACCTTTTTTTATGCACAAATTTTAAAATACATCGTACATGTAATGAATATGAAACCACATCTTCACACTCACTTGCAGTTGTGATGGCGGTACCAACTAAGACCACAACCGATGCCTTGGCAACTTCTCTTAAAACAGACGAGGCTTCACCGACTTTCGGTGATTATACTACTTCACCCTCTAATGGTAAGTTTATAAATATGTCCGCGTATAATAATCGGCTAAGCATTACACAATACACAACCATTAGACGAATTCATGTAATGTAAAGACGGAATGTTACGGTCGAGATAAATGCGAATTATTGAACAGAAAGGGGTCCTATTTAGTTTCAACAACATGACAAAACAGTCAGCTACTATTAGAAAAATACACATTCATCCACTAAGGTACCATTTATATATTTGTTTATTATTAATATTGTTTAGTTATTTGTTGTGAAATAGTTGTTGTGATTCTACTTTCGGACTTCTGGATGTGAGACAACCCAAATGTGTTAGTAAAAAGTTCATAACACCCCCGATTCGTTAGTGTACTATTACCATTTTATCAAGTATTGGAAATGTTTTTTTTTATGTTATAGCGGCTTTGGTGTTGACTGTGTTGTGATTCTCGTGTATTTACAGTGGCAAAAGGAACCATGACTAATACCAAGAACCCCAATTAATCCAATACTGCGTCATGCAAGACTTGCCATCTGACTTCATAACTTAATATACAAGTCCTTTAAAAGCGTATAGAACCGTTGGTCATACTGTGCTGTGCGCTAGACAAGAACTAATATTATTTATTTATTTATTATTTATTTATTTATTCATTTAAACGTTGCATGAATATCTCAGTATCACTAAATTTATTCCGAAGTTTACTTTGCAATACGTTTGGAATTATATGTATATGTTTTGTTGCAGATATGACGTCACAAATTTCAGATTCAACAACAGTTTCCTCAACTATGGAAGCTGTTACAACTTACACCTCGGAAGGTAAGCATGAAATAGAGTGATTAAGGGTTTAGACTAGAGGGGGTTGGATACTTGGTGTCTCATATATTCTTTACATTATTTTTCTTAGGCATTTGTCTATTGGTTTTGAGTTTATCGTGTGTTAGATTGGAGGAAACTGTGAAAATATACGCTATTCCAATATCCCCCCATTTTATCTGCAACGCTTAACATGAGGGCTACGTTTAGTTGTGATATGAAATATTCTTTTAAGAAGTATATTTTATCTGGTAATATATTGATTGCACATGAATCAAAATAATAGTACAACTACTACTAATACGACTGCTGCTAATTTACAGATCCCAAGACCAGTCCGCCGACCCCGTCTTCTAAAACTGACGAGATTCTTCCCCTCCTGATGCCTCTACTGCACCTACCGCAGAGGGTAAACATAAAATGGATCTAGGATCGATTACTTTTAATTGTGATATATTTTCATATGATCATTTAAAAAATACATTGTATGGAAAAAAAAGATAAATGAGTACGCGTATATTAAAATCATAACAATTCATCTTTACCGATCCCATTCCAATTCTTTTACCACGTCTTCTAAAAATGAATTAGGCATGGATAATCATTTCAAACTCGTTTTTAATTAGATAGAGTCTTTAATAAATAAGGCATATTGGATGAAAGGCAATTAAGTGCACGTGAATTAATATAATGAGAACACTACTTTACAGATCCCAAGACCGATTCGCCGACCACGTCTTCTGAGACTGACAAGATGTCTTCACTTCCAGACTCCTCTACTGCACCTACCTCAAAGGGTAAATATAAAATGAATTTTGTCATGGAGATTAGTCTATGTTGTGCTATGAATTCAATCACCTATTCAGTGACCTATGAATTCATTTCAATTAAGGGCTCATCAGTTTTGTAACAATATTTCTTTACAGATTATCCAGCTTCATCTCCAAAAACTGACAAGATTTCTTCAACTCCAGAATCTTCTACTGCACCTACTGAAAAGGGTAAAACTGAAATTGATTTAGTAAAAGAGGTTTTAAAATACGAATATAATATTTGAGATTTGACTCAAACAAGCATGCTAAATCGTATTTCAGCAATTAAGGAAATATAAAGGGTTCAAGACTTATTATTGTGCATTGTGGGTAGGTCATTTTTAATTCCATCGTCTCTTTAATATACATAACATTTTTATTTTTTATAGGATTCAAGAACATATGAGTGAATGTAAGATACTACCATTACTCTCATTAATTCGTCAATTCGATGGTAAAAGCGCATAATTTTTGTTAACTTCTCCCCTTTGATTAATTCACTTTTGACAGGGGAAATCACCACCGAACCATCTAATGAGGACCCGCAGCCAAATATCGGTAAGTACATGTACATTCGATGATTTGATAGATTATTGTATTACCCTCAATCTTGACTTCTATTCTGCTTTGCTGTATCACAAAGTTTCCGTTAATAATAATATTAATGATAATGATAATGATAATAATAATGATAATAATGATAGCAGTATATTCACCCAGGGTCGCCACTTTAGTTCCGAAAACTGCTATTATTAAATGTAACGTTGCAAATGTAAAGATGCTGGGCTTTTGTGGGAGCCCGCCGCACCCAAAAAGGTTGTAAATGGGAGTGTAAGCTCAACTAATTCCTCAAATTTTGTTTTCGTCTAAACCTGTGAAGTGATGGTATACAAAAAAAATGTATGTCAGTATCAATAAATTCGATATTACAATTTATTGTTATCACCTGTATCTCTCTCGTATGTTCTCTGGTGTTTCTTCTTGTTCCCAAGGTGCAATTGTTGGAGGTGTTTCAGCAGCAGTCATCGCCATCATCCTGCTGATATTGGCTGTTGCGTTAACCAAGAAAAGGTAAAGAAACTTGGATAATAAAACCCGCTTATTTTTATTCAATCAGATTCCCCTTATCTCTGAAAAAAAAATGTCATCTGTTATGATCTTATGGGAATATTTTTCATGAATTATAGAGATGACGTAACCTTAACATATTCTACTTGTACGTACTTACAACAGAAGTTATCACAACGCACTAAATGTATGGAAAGTTGATGCTGTTGAAATGGTATTTATTTATTTCACAGATATTACTGACTTTAATTCCGATTCCATTTTAATTTCCAATATTAGTAACACTTCCAATTTCAATTTCAATTTTAACGTTACTTTAATTTCAAAAAGATGCTCTAAATTATATGCACATGTACATTTGTATGTATTATAATGTGTCAGTTGTATGTATTATAATAATCCAATATTGCTGAAATACTGAAATACTAAGAACGATTTAGTGATTTTCCATTCAACTAGGTTAAGTTCAATATTGCAATATTCGCTTAGAGGAATTACTTCAACTCAACAACCAACCTGCGGATTGCCGCTGATCATCTAATACCGGGGGAAGAACAACGAAGAAGAAGAACTTAAAAATCACATTTCTGCATATGAATCCATGTATTTGTATTTGTTAATTCAAAAGGGACAAATGTTCCAAAAGTACTCTTAGTTCATATAGATCGTTGTACACAATTCCATATGTGATTTACCATCATTATAACAATTATTATACGCCTTCACAATTCCATTATCGAAACTCAAATACTGTTGCAGGACTCAAAGTCAATCTTTACCACAGAAAGTTAAATGTACATTTTTTACCTATTTAAATTGTATGGAAGCCAATATTCATCATGGTTTTATGACTGGCTGGATAAGTTATGAAAACAAAACAACTAGCGCAGTCAATGTCATACTTTTCATCATGCATTATCTCTCTCTTACGACACCAGGAAATCAAATCGTGCGAAAGCTAGCGGGGCTCTTATCCTGAGCGGCGAACCAGACATGAAAGCGGAGAAAAACACTTACTACATGAGCGAGCTTGAGTCTCCTGGGATAGTAGAGGAAGTAGACTATGCTGGCATTAGAGAAGATGCAACAGGAAGTGGACAAATAAATGGACACTATGTCTCACATGAGCAACCCGGAAGTGCTTCATCAGGGTCAATTCCAAACTATGCGCAGGTCAAGAAAACTGAAATGGTGGAAAACGAGTTGTACGGACAAAACTGGCGATAGTGACGGGTGCTCCAGACGGAAGGCGTGTGTGTGTGTGTATTTTAATTTCGTCAGACGTGTATCAGTCAGATATGATTATTTACGTCTGGGACCGACCTTTAACGTCACCATTCGAAAGACGTGACCAGGGCCCGAACCTTGAACCTCCACATCAATTTTTAACTTCCCCACATAGATTGGATTACAGGCGCACGCCCCAATGCCCGGGCGGAAGGCATCTTACAAGGACTTTTAAAACTTATCTACCTTTCCGACTGATACGAGTATCGCCCCCTATGATGGTATGGTTGATAATGAACGATATTTCCCTGCCACTCGCTGAAGAAACACAGTCTTTTAGGCAAATATGCACGTAAAATATGCATTCCAGAAATGAGCGTTTCCTTAGCATGAATAAATATGGCAGGAGACGCCAATATTATTGTATCTTTGACGCATTTAAACTATATACATATTTTTAAATAGAAATTACCAATTTTCTCATGCTACAAGAAAAATATAATGTTGTTCAATAGAATTTAGTTTTGGAGTGGACCGATCGAGTCATAGAACCTCGTTTGTGATGTCATAGTGCAAATGAATGTGCATTTCCGAACGTCCGTTATGAAAACAATGTAAGAAGCTCATGTATTTCTTACCCCTTTAATAATTTTAGTTGTTCAAGGGACTTGATTACTTACGTTACACATAACAGAACCCCGGGGGCACTTACATTGACAAGTGGATACCATGCGCAACAAAAAAAAAATCACGTGAAAAGGATGTCTTTTTCAAGATAAGGCACGTTACGTAAGTAACGTGAAAAGGGTGTCAAAAACGCAAAAATAATGAAAAAAGGGTATCTATAATTGTTTGGAAAGTTACGTGTTTAGGGTCAAATTTGCGGGGATGTTAAAACAAAATTAAAATGTTTGATAAAGGAAATGTCCTTTTTGTCCCATGCAACACTACATGTTTAGAGTCAGATTTTCGCGAGAAGTGGAAAGTGGGGTCGTACTAAACCAAATGATGTGCAAAGGTAAAACCGACGACAGAATTAGGACCCGTGATATAACAATAAAACATTCCTGTACTTTTTTAGGGGTTCATTTCAGGGAATATTTGCCAAGAGTATCGTATTGTTTCCAATACTTGTTAAGGGTAAGGTTTCCTACGCCATACGTGTTAAGGGGTGCATTTTCAGAATATGGAAAATACGTGTCTAGGGTGCTTTTCGAGACCCCATGGTCGCGCATGGTATCCACTCGTCAATGGAAGTGGCCCCACGGGGACAGAACTGAGACCCGTTTTATGTATCAGCCAGGTGTTGAAATCGAATTTGAATTTATCAACAAACTTCATTCACTTGACATGACAAGTTTGTTTCAAAATGTATGCAATGATAACACACACACACACACATAGACACACACACATATATATATACATATATATATATATATATATATATATATATATATATATATATATAAAAGCTAGGGTATATACTCTCCGAGGTCGGAAAGCACTAAGTTCACGAACACGACTTTAGGTCAGTTGATTTGAGGTCAACTGCAGAAATATGTATGTATGTATGTATATATATATATATGTATATATACACACACACACACACACATATATATATATATATAGCAGTATCGTACAAATCGGTAATACATCAATTCATTTTCCTGAAATTTCCAATTAATTGAATTATGTGTGCACGTACATACATCATAGACAAAGAGAAATAGCGCATTTAAAGTTAACGCAGGGAAAATATAGTATGATGCAATATGATCTTTAGTATAAATTCTTACGTTGTATATAAATATTATTTTTCTGACAAAAGACGTAATAAAAAGTGAAAGATGTCAGTATTTATCATTTAATCGAATGTATTTTATGTGTTTTTTTTTTTTTTTAACATTACACTGTAAAGAACGAAATGCTACTTTAGCACTTAAAGTCCTTGCATCGTGACTGTACTACGAGTGCTGATTTTCTCATTTAAATTTGAACTAGAAACTCAGCATTCGTAGTGCAGTCACTATACAAGCACTGTAAGTGCCAAATTAGCACTTTATTTTTCACAGTGCATGTAGGCGATGTTTTTATGATACTTGTTACTCTTGATATTCATAAAATATTTTTCAAAAAATGAGCTCCAACTAACATAGTATATAATAACAGAAGTTGTGTAGGTTTTCCTACTTTAATACAGGATTTTTTGTAATTCATTTATGTATTCATGTTAATGGTGTGAATAACTGAGCTATCTTCTTTACATATTTTTTTGTACTTAATACTACACTGTAATATGATGGTATTCAATGTCGTTTCTGTTCTAAGAAGGGTTGAAGAACTTCTTGACTAATCACCGTGTTTTCATTCCTGAAGTCTAAAATGTATTCTCCTAATTTAAATCCCCCATTTCTTCTACTTTTTCCATATATTTCTAAAAAATTAAATTATGTATATATATGATATTCACTGCATGCAAAGAGAAATAATAAATTTAGATCTAATATATGGCAGTATGATAGTCTTTGGGGTATAATATTTGAGTTGTATATAAACATTTTTGTTTCTGACAAAAGAAATAATCAAAAAAATTAAGGATATAAGTTTTTATCGTTCACTTGACTACATGTCATGTGAAAAAAAATCCTCATACGTCTTATTTATAAAGTACCTGATGTTTGTATGGTACATGCACTTTTGATACTTATACGATTTGTTTACAAAAAAATGAGATCCAATTAACATCATATGTATAAAATCTAAAAAGGTTTCTCAGTTTCATTACTTTGATGTATGAAAAATCAGATTCATCTGAATTTGCTTTTTTTTATTTTCATGTAAATGTATTCATTAATATTAACAGTGTCAATAACTGTGCTATGTCTTACATATTTCATGCACTAAATACAACTCTGTAGTATGATGATGGTTAATAAATCCTTACATTTCGTTTCTTAACCAAGATGAGTTGAAGAAGTTTTTAGCGAATCGTGAATGTGGTTTTCATTCCAAAAGTCTTAAATGCTTCCTCCAAACTGAGATTTTTTCTTTTTTTCTTTTCAACTTTAAAGCTCCAGTTCGTGTAACCAGACACAATTGATAACATTTCTTAATATATAAGACATCGGATAAAGACCGTCAAATGCCTTTGTTACTGTAGAATAATGGTAGATATTGTGCGACTTTACATAATGCATTCTCACAATTCACAATTCGGATCCTGGATTTTCCAGAGGGGGGGGGGGGGGGGGCGGGGAGGGCACATTTTCTCGATGAAAATTTGACGAGCAAAACTGAGAGAAGTTTTCCACCTAAGAGTTAAGGTCATTTCGTCCGCAAAAAAATGACAAGCAAAAAAAGGGGTTCACACTTTCAAGGGAGGAAGGGGGCATACCTGGTTAAAAATGTTATATTTACATTTAAAAAAAAAATGTTCTAGCCCCCGAAGGGTGGGGGGCACGAGCAAGATATGCCCTTTCCCCTGGCTCCACCAGGGAATAATATATTAATAAATTCCATATATATCAGGTTTAAACCCAATCCCCCCCCCAAAAAAAAAATAAATAAATAAAAAAAAATAATAATAATAATTAAAAAGAATTAAGAACAGTAGGATTTTAACAAAACGGATATATCTAAACATGTTCCAACGTTAAAAGCTTAAAGGGGAAGTTCACCCTGAAGAAAAGTTTGTTGTATAAATAGCAGAAAAAATAAAAGATATTGCCGAAGGTTTGAGGAAAATCCTTTAAAGATTAAGAAAGTTGATAGAATTCAAAGTTTTGGATTTGTGACGTCATAAACGAGCAGCTGCCCCATATGTTAAGTAATATAAAATGAATGAATTTCAAATTTTGTATGGTTCCTGATGACTTAATTTTGCTTTCTATTCATGATCGGGTGTGAAATGATTTGTACATTGATGTACAAAAGGTACAGTAAAAAACATTTTCAATTTATGAGAAAATGAGATTTCATTATTTTTTTACCATTCGTTATGTAGGAATGCTGCTCGCATATTACGTCACAAATCAAATAAATGAAATTCTAATAACTTTTTAATTCTTTGATGTTTTTTCCTCAAACATTCGGCAATATTCTTTATTATTTCTTTCTGCTATTTTAATAAAAAAACTATTTGTCAGGGTGAACTTCCCCTTTAATGTGCCTTTTCCTCTAAACGTTGCACATGATTACGCTGCATTTGAAATTATGCCAGATATGTAGAAAAAAATAATGAAATGATGAAAAGAATGCGATTTTTGATAAGCTGAGTTTGCATGCTATCTATTTTTCTTCTTTAAATTATACTTAAGCGATCAAAAAATCTTGGGTTTTCTTATACAAGCCGAATGCTTGTTAAATATTCTATTATTTCAATGATAAAGCTATAGTGGGTATTAATGTGAAAAACTAATGACCAACACACAAATGAATTGATCATGGGCTAATCATAGGTGAAAACGTTGTGTGTCGTACGGGACGCGCATATGTCCCGTGCGACAGGCATCATTTTAACCTCTAATTCACCTATGGACAACTTACTATTGTTGGTTGTCAGTTGTTTGCATGTCTTCCCAGTAGTACATGTACTTTAATATTACTACAAATCAAACTTAAGTTCTTCGTTCATTTGGACAACAGGCTGGAAAATGTTGCAAAAATGGCTGATTTTTTTTTAAGCGTGGGATCGCCCTATTTCTGCGATCAAACCTGACTAATTGTCATCAAAATTACCATGTCATTTAGAGATGCATCTAAAAATGCAGCGGGTATTCATTGCAACGCGACTTAAGTTGGCAGGTTATTAAGTCTGATAAAGAATATGGGAAAGCCTTGAAAAAATACCTTAAATTTCCAAATCTATATTTTTAAAGTAAGAATAAAATGGTGAACAAGATAAAAAAAATACAAGCCGTTTACACATGATTCAACAAAGGCTTAGAGGGATGAACATGTAGGGCTGAAGGAGGTAAAACACGTAAAAGCTGGAAAAAGGTTAAACAGGTATTCGTGTTAGAAATACTATAGTCACCCTCTTTCTGATTTGGACATCAGCTAAAATATTGACATTGGTTGAAGTTCAAGTAGATGTTATCAATCGTATAATTTGTGAACTGATGCTTTGATTGAGAACTCGAACTTTCCCTTTATTATTCCCGCTCATACAATATTGAGTAAATTTGCAGAAGAAAAAAAAATGTAAGCAAAGACGTTTGCCTGAGATGTGAATGATTGCAGTTTGTGGTCCCATTATGCAAAATGTCAAATGCAAATGTGGGTCGATCAATTTTTAACTAACGCGTTGACTATAGTTTTGTGATCCTCATAGGCTTTATACAAGAGCTATACTGTTCCAAATGGCAGTATCTTAGTTACAAAACACCACACCCTCATTTGATACATGTATATTCCCTTCTTTTAAGTACCCTCTGCACATGGCGCGGTCTGTCTGAGAGTCGATATTTCAAATGTAAAAAAAAAATCCTTTTCCATTTTAATCCCTTAGTCCTAGAATTTTTGGAGAAATTTATCAATAGTCAAGCAGAATTGTTTTTATTAAGCTTTTTAAAACCAGACACCGTCTTTATTACCACCCTTAAATTATTATTTTTTTTTTGCATTATTTTCTGCATTTATTGGAATTATACAAAACAAATTTACAATGCTTGTGACATAAATCATAATATAGCATAAAGTATATAACCAAGTCACAATCTAATATGTAGTGGCTGGAGAAAGACATGAATACAATATATAAATAATATATATAATGAGTAAAATGCAGAGGCAAACTACATAAGCAAATATATGCTTGAAGCATAGCAGCCAAAAAAGGGAAGGGCTACATGGAAACCTAAGAAGTAATTGTGTCTGTAAGAAAAACAAAAAATAGTTTACCGCAAACTAGATTACTGGAAACTAGTTTAACATGTTTGCTACAAATCGGTTCAGGAAACCATTTTTTACGATTGTTTTGCATTTGACTCAGTCGAATATGGTTTTCAAAACCACTTCATGAAAAGTGGCCTTATTGCTATGGAACGCTCTCAGTGGGGAAGAAATGTTTTGCGCGAAGTTCGAAACCGCAACGTAAACATTCTACACACGATGGGTGGAGAAGTGCACTCAAAATATGCGAATATTGCTTAAATTTTTGTTGAAAAAAATGTAATGACTTTGTACACGGAATCACGTTTTTGAGCAATTTTAGGTATGACATGGGCATACAAAACGCTGTGCAATTTCGGAACTGCGTTCGCTGAGCTCAAAACTATTTCTCCCCACTACAGTTCCGGACCCAAATATGAGTATTCATGACTTGCGTCTTCGGAATAGGAGTACGCATGCGCGTAGACTTAGCGGGGGGGGGGGGCAGTCAAAAGTATGGTTGTACACATGCGTGACCTAAAAACGCGTTTAAGGGGTGGTTTTTTTTTTTTGAGCGCGGTCGCGCGTGCACTCGTTAATGGTATCGGAAGACCGATTTAAAAAAAGGAGTAGCTTTGAAAGACTGACCAATGGTCAATCGCGTGGTCAAAGGTATTTAGGGTATGTTTCACAACTCTTTTTAAGACTGGCCTAACGTGTTTAGGGGACGCTTTACCTAAAGCCTTTCCCTTGACCTTTTCTTTCTCATTTCTGAAAATTGTTCAGATCCTTCCCAATAAGCCAGTTCGTAGTTCCTTTCCGCGCATGATCAGAGGAAGGTCATTTGTACTCAAGTGACATGGTGGTTTAAAATCTAATGAGATAAGCACCAACTTTGAAGTCTTGATTATGCACATATTCTTTTGAAATGTGTTTTTTATGTACATCCACAAAAAAAAACAATGCGTCCACGAACGACTGGTATTTCACAGTTTGCCAAGTACATTGTGCAACATGCTATGATTCAAAAAGGAATGCAACAAATACCTTCATAGAGTGTTCATTTGTGTGCTATTCTAGTCACCTTGTCTATTCAATTTTTTCCTCCTGCTATGTAAGGCAAGCTTACGTAATATCTTGCTTTGAAATCTGCCTATCATAATGAAAGAAATGAAAGGTCATCTTACTAAAATTGTCTCTGAAGTAACTACGAACTGGTTTATTGTAAGCAACGACCCTGGGAACGGGCCTGGGGAACGGAAAAGCGGCTATTTTTAGCAAGTAAACAAAACGTATGTAGGGGTCATATTCTGCCGACAACTTGTAACGTGTAAATGAAGCCCGCAAACAAAACTTGTTTAGGGGTTCTTTTGCACACGGAGAAAAACTCGTTTAGAGGGTGTTTGGAAACAATTTCGTCACGCATGTGTACAGCAATACATTTGACTGACCCCACCCCCCCCCCGGAACGTCGCCACAAATGAATCAACATCCTCAATTTACTGTACCCTTATATAGGCCTTAGCCTAGGCTTAGATCTGCATTGTTTATTTAAACCAAATTCTTAAACACTTATCAAATTGCCCATAATGACAAGGCAAAATGCTAGACAAAAATAAGGCTAACCTTAGCTATCACATCAATTTGATCAAAAAGCTGGACATTAACCAATTCTAAGTTCGTCCTTACCATGACATTAGTCGGCATTAGACAGGTCCAGATTTGATATAAAATGTATGCTGTTAATATTAGCTAATATATCAAAGCAGTACCAATTCCAGAAATGAATCATCATAGAAACAAAAATAAACGCTGGAAATCTTATGATAATTTCGGGGCATAATAGGCCGATGTCATATATGTCCAGAGTTTATAACAGCGAATTCCCATTTAAAGAATCTTCACATGGTCGGCGTATTAGACATCATGAGATGTTTGGCATTTACAAAGCGATCAAATTTGTCTTGTTACATTGGGACTGTTCCATGATCATGATGATCGTGATTAATCTCAATATTCTCTCAACATGCGCAAACAGGAAACTTAAAGAACAAGGCCATCAGCTAACAAATTCATCAAAATCGAATGGAAAATAAGAAATTTATGCCATTATAATGTTTCTCTTACATAGCAGGTATATTAACAACTCAGTGACATGCAAATGAAAGAGGAGATGATGTCCTGCACTTACAATTTCTTTTTTTTATTGTTTGAATCATACAATTTTCCAATTCTGTTAAATTTGTCAGTAATGACAAATTTGACTAAACCATAATGAGTATAAACAATGGTAATTTAACTTGTTCAGGGAGAAATTAAACGTTGTCTCACAAGACAATGAGGGAACATTTAGAATTTTTCATATTTTAAATAAAACAATATAAAAGAAAATAGTGTGTGATTTATTAGTCCCCTTATTTGCATACAGACCAGGATCCAGAGAGACAAAGTTTGGCAATTGATCGTAGAACATTTTTGTAAGATTGATTTCATTTACTACACATGTACAGTGTACAATCAATCGTGAAAATCAAGCATACGATCAACCGCTAGCCTTTTTGTTGCGGGACCCAAGACGTGCAGATAACTAATTTTTTAAATTAAGCGAAACTTACAAGAATGTAAAGATTCTTATTTTACATCCGATTTTGATGAAATTTTCAGTGTTTTGCTTGTGTAATTTGTATCATCTTCCTTAAATCAAATATTCTTTTAGGGTGAATTGTCCTTTAATTTTCATGTTTTCGCCTGGTGAGAGGATATTGAGAGATCTATTACGATC